>NC_062238.1:7217295-7251767 GCF_905475465.1 Pieris napi | reverse complement strand
GAAATTTTAAGTATTATTAGGTATAATACCATTATAGTTAAGACTTATAGGAAGTAACTAAGTAAAGCAACTGAATTATTAAATAAGTAACAATGCAGTCTTGGAACCTGTAATAATAGTTACAATAGTACCTACTAGTAGAAAATATAAGTTTTATAACGTTGTATCTAGTAAAATCATTCCTAAACCTTCAATAGTTTCACCACATGTGTGAGATTTTTCATCGGAAAATTCTTATTTCGATTGCCTATTATTAATTAGAAATCATAGATTAGCTATGTGAATATTACATGATGCGACCGGAAATATGTACAAAAGACACTTTGTTTTGATTGAAAACTCTCATAATAACTACTACAAGTTGAAACATTAGTTTGTTGAAATTTTTGTATAGATCATAAACGTACTTTAAGCTTAATTCAAGAAGTTTTGTCACGTTTAATTAATATAATCTGAATATTAATTGTGACTCAATTAACGTTTGGATTAGCTTTTACAATTTTGTTTATACATATTATTATTTATATTTTTTCTTTTATTAAATTTTAGTTATTGTTACATGTTAATAAATTTTTTTTGTTAGTTAATTATGCACTTCTTTTACTTTACCCGCTGTAGCTGTTTTTTTATTATGCCATATTAGGGTTGCCTGGAAGAAATCGCTTGTTAGCGATAAGGCCGCCCGTTGTCTAATAACTTATGCAACCTGCTTTTTTTTGTTTTTTATATGTATGATTTTGTATATTATGGTAACGAAGTGTAAATAAATAAATATATGTATCTGGTAAGGCGTTCAATAACTAAAGTTCATATGAATAAGAACTTATTAGGCGTGCTTTTTAAAATTAAACATTTTTTTCATTTAACTTTTACTACATCCTTACCGTCTTAGCATACGAATGGTATAATAGCGCTAGAAAACTGCATAAGGTTAATGTGAATAATTTTACAGCGTGCATTTTCCTACTTTCATTACCATAACAATACTTTTATATTTACACGTATAAATGTCTATGTTACCATATTTTCTTATCCTGTTTATATTTTCTTTTATTATGACTATTTAGTCTTTTTGAAATGGGAAAGTTCTTTTAAACATTACGTAGTTTTTAATTGTAAAATATGATCTATCTATAATTTCTCTATTCTACAAAATTACAAAAAGTGGGACGCATTTCAGTAAACATTTTCTTATAAATATTTTATAGAGTTTTTTGGTATTTGTAAAATGACATTATGAAGTAGCGTTTAAATAGTTATTAAAAGTTAATGCCGATATTTATATGTCGCACGTCAGTAAACATTATTATAATTAAACATGTTGTAACATTATTATAATTAAGACTTATGGATGTGTTTTTTTTTAGAACTGGGGCAAACGGGAAGGAGGCTCAACTGATGTTAAATGAACACTCTCAATTCCAGTGGCGCTCGTGAGTGCATGGCCGGCTTTTGAGGAAATGGTCTGCTCTAGTGGTATTGGTGTATATTTATTATTTATAATACATATTAGATTATCTTTTGAATTATAATATTTTTATAAATTTAAATTACTTATTTTTTGCGCTATTTAATTTAATTCCAATTAATAGTATATCCGCGGAAAAACTGATATCGAACGATTCATTCGAAACGCTGTTTTCTAAAAACCGTAGGAAATTAAAGCTGCTGTGTTTCTTAATGACATTCCTTGATTGGATAATTAGAAACGCTTCATACTCTGCGAAGCAGTACTTCTTATACATGGGTTGTACGTTTTTCCGCAAAAAAGGGTTATTTTTATTGTGCTGTACATATTTAAAACTACGAAACTATTTTTAATTGAATGTTTTGTTAATGACTGAAGCCCGTCACAGACTTAGCTATAATATATATTAATATTTTTATGGCTAGGCATATTACTATATATTTTCTATACCTACTAATTTTCGCGTGACCGCACACTCAGCTATAATATATATTTCTGTGACGTCACCAAGCGATACCGTAATATACATTATTGCATATTACTATATATTATGGTATAGCAAGAACACTAGGACGACCAACAATTAAATGAAGGTAAAATATATATTTCTTAGTGTGTTGGTAGCTTGCTATAATATATATTATAGTACGGTATATTAATATATATTATAGCTAAGTCTGTGACGGCTTGAGACCCCGTCAAAATATAGTACAAATCGAACCAATCAACGTCCGAAAGCAGTAAAAACAAAACGAACTTCACTGACAATTAAATCCAGGACCAAAATAATCCATTGATCACATCAAAATGTAGGCCAATTTTAAACAAGAATAATTTCGACAACCACTGAATGTATTTAGTGTTAACTGATTTTAACGCAATACGACTTACGCAAATTGATACAATATTTTGCAACTTTAAGGACTGGTTGGTTAACAGATGAAACAATTTACTTTTAAATTATATGTAATTACCTCTTGATCTGTACGAAAAAACTACTTATTATACTGTCCAAACCAAAAGCAGCCGATACTAAATAGCAAGTACGCCTAATTACACCATAGCATCTATAATTTTCCTTATAGGAAATGGAACGTGAAAAAATATGTTTACAACCTCCATTAACGCACGCGCAGCTATCATTAGAAGATGCCGTTAATGATATCGTTTGTCAATTGTCAACTGTGGACTATTTATTAGATACCATAAGTATTAATTACCGCATAGTGTGTTGAGTATACTTAGTCTTTGTTAGTACTTTTGGACACACCTTTCAAGACAAATTTACTTTAGATGCACAATTTGAGTAAATTTAATAGGGTTTCTACTTATACTCTACTTTGCGTCTATGTGTCTTCATAATCATTTACAAAGAGTCCCCTCATGGAGAGTGTGCATGGATCTGGTTAGCGCTGCACTTATTAAGTTCTCATGTTATTTTCACACATGTATATCCTTTCTATAACTTATTTTCATAAGTATCTGATTATGCTCTTTGTAAGATGTGTGATGCTTGAGAGCAAATATAAAATAATAAATAAAATAACTATCTTTTCCAAACTAGCGTTCAAAAGCAGTCAAAAACTGCTTTTATTTAAACCTTAATTTGTGTTCAATGATTGATAATTACACATAATTACATTAACAGTTACATTAACTTTTTAAATTACTTTTTATTTCAATGGTCATAGGTAAAACCTTTTCAATATAATTTTACGTTTTTTTATTAAACGAATTAACATACTAAAAACAAAACTTTACGTATTACAATATTAGCATAGAGAATGATTCAAATTATGCAAAATTTACCAATAATTGATAACTTTGAATTTACCAAAGTGTCTAGGCGTAAGTTTAACTTATAAACCAACGGTAGCGAGCTATGGGGTCTATTATTATAGGAATTTCAATCAGAACATTTCCGTTTACATTCTATAGAGATCTATTAGTTCGTCTTATTTATATCAATTACTAACTTCCGCCGGGTCCTTCTCTCGAATCTAGATAAAATGTTACAAGTTACATGCGATATATCGATGCACTAATTTTGGGCTTCAGTTATTTAAAACAAACATTTTACTTTTGTATGATATTTAAGAGGCGAATATAGATAAATATTAAACGTCGTCCGTCTAGAAACCGTAGTATTAGTTACGGCTATTTAAATAATTATAAATTATAATTTATAAGTCAACAAAAAATTACTTGAATCATTTAAAGATAAATAAATCGTTAAAAAACTATGAGACGTACGCTGTTATTATTTCATCATTATAAAAATACATAAGTACTTTCCGAAGCGATTTTCCCCAACATTATTCCGTCTACAATAAACAGCACATTTTCTTATCGACAAAATAGCAATACATAATTAGAACAATCATATCGTATGAAACAATTGTAATCAAGCAATGCAACAATTTGTAAACAGTATGTTGGCCAGCCTGGAGTTATTGTGTAAGCTTTCAGTTATGCAACTGATACAACAAACCAATAGCTTAAACAAACTTGAATTAACCGCGTGTTAATGCGCTTTTACCACGCTTCGGATTTTTTGAATTGACTCAAAATATAAATAAGTAAGGCCAACTAACCGACGACTATAGCTTAGACTAAATGTAAATTAATCATAAACTATAGAAGAGTGAGAAGTGGACGAATGATTTAATTATTTTTTCATTCATTTATAATTTCTTATGTATACGAATACTAAAAACTCAGCAAAAGGTGATCAAGTATTGTAAAAGGAAATCCTAAATTTATTAAGCTATTTATGTAAGTAAGTAATATACACAAATAGTGTTACTTTACATAAATCGCATATCTAGGCTTATTCTTTAAAAGTACTACTAGGACTATTTTTGATCTTGTTTAAAGAGAACACTACTTAACAATATAATTACTAAATATTTTTATAATTACAAAAAAGTTTATGTTACTAATTACCAACTAGAAAATGTTTAAGAATTTCAGTAAGGATACTATTAATTTATTTCCTACGCATATTAACAATTAAAACTGAGGAGTTCAAATTGAAATCATACAAAAAGTTTATTTTTATATAACAGGGGGCAAACGGGCAGGAGGCTCGTGTTAAGTTCTACCGCCGCCCATGGACAGTCTCCATGCGAGTGCGTTGCCGGTCTTTTAGGAATTGGTATGCTTTTTGATTTTATTGTACTCAATTATTCATTAAAGTCAACATAGAACGTATTAATAAAATTAGGCACATATCTCATGTCCTTAAAAATAAGGAAAACGGATTATTTTAGCATTATCTAAACATTATTTAGAATATAGTTAGCATATTAATACTTTTCCTCTTGACACTCAAGTTGTTATGATTTATAATAAAATAAGACTCTATCTTGACACTATAGTTTCTATTACATTAAAACAATAAGAATTTCTAGAAATATAGAAACTTTGCGGCGAGAAAACCGCATCAATTTCTTTATCACAAAGAATTCTCAAGAAAAGTTTTTAGGTACGAAATTATGATACACCCATTATAGATTTGCAATTTAAATGTAAATACAAACCTGCGAAGTGATGACACCCGCCTAAATTTTAAACTTAAAACTTATTAAATTTCTAAAAAAGTTTTACAAAACAGGTTTAATTATCAGCTTTTTTAATTAATATACTGGTTTTAAAAAGTTTTTGTTGTTGACGTAAATCTTTACGCGAGTTTCGAACGTAAAGGCGCGCGGTCCGAACAGCCTCACAGTTATTACTGAATTGAACTTGCCGGTTGCGGAGTTGTTTCAAATCTATGTTCACGTGTATATAATAGCCTTATAATAATTATATCCGTATAGGAATATTGGCTTATCCTGTTCTCAAACAATTCAGCCATTTTTTGTTAAGAATTAATTTTTTACTAATTTTATTTCAATGTATTCAAATAATATTTAACTTTTATGTATAATAGTAATAATAATATGTCCCCATTGTCCACAAATATTTGTATTGTAGACACAGAATATTTGTATTATTTTTATATAATTTTATGAATACCTCGTACCTACTAGTTCTTCACCGGGCTAAGTTGACAACGCATATGGAGCCACAAAAAATTATGTTTTATTATATTGTCCTTAATGTATATGTACATACTAACAATTTGAAAAGAGGAAAGCTGCTTAGTTTGGTAAGTTTATAACGAATAACTCTTACCATTAGAAAGATAAATAATTATTCCTTAGTAAACAAGCTATATTTCATTCCAAAATATTTAAAAAAAATATATCCACCCGTTCGAAACTGAGACGGACCGCTAGTTTTTAATATTAATTTTTTTTAGTTGTTTGCATACCTAACTAAAATAAATATATACGTTTATCCATATTTTAGGGAGGAGTGGTTGGTGCTGGGCATCTATTGTACCTACTATTAAGCTATTTACACAACTGTATTTGAATTTGTATAATATAATAAGAAACTGATCTAGGTAAATAGTAGCATAGCAATAATTCTTTCAAAATATTTAACAGCTCTTGATTAATTTTTGAGAAAAAAATTAATTGTAGAGGGTTTTCAAGATACTATGATTAAGTCAATCATTTATAATATAAGTAGTCATCGCGCGCGGCATAGTGGATTTCCACAAACATGTAGAATACATTAAATAAAATAATCCAAAGGACTATCAAAGAAAATTCGATACATTATACTCTAACGGATTTTGCCAAATAGTAATATTCTAATTTAATATTGAATTTTTATATTTTTGGGAAGTAGGTACCTATTTTAAAACAATGAAACAATCAAAAAAGAAAGAAAGAATACCCTGTTAGCAATCCTTTTGTTTATTGTCTTTTCAAAAAGTATTTAATTTAGTATTTATAGGGATTACAATTAATTAGTACGACTTAAATTTTAAACTTTCTGTCTTTATGTTGGTAAACATGTTATAATTAATTCTAGCGCCATCTTTGTTATAAGATAACAATAAATACTCTAAAATTATTTTTAAGCTTTAATTTTTCAAATAAAAAAATGTGTTACCGTTTTTTCAACTCTTATTGTAACTTTTGAATACAATTTTAAAAGATCACCTTATTAAATCATGCACATGACTATTTTTTTTAATGTTGGCAATCTTGTCTATGACAAACTTTCGTTCGTCACATCCGTCGTGAATATGTGTAAAAATTACAAGAATGTAATTAAAATACTTATTTATACGATTAACTTATCTCTTACTATAGTGTTTACACTCTAATATAGAATTCTGAGTGAACTTTTTAATTTGCAATCATGTGTGGTGTATAAAAACTGTATTTACATGATATTTGGAAAATGTTTTTGTGTGTTAAGTTTCATAATGGCGGCTCGTCGCGTCCCCCGCGCCTCCATTTCAGTGACAGACAAATTATGTCAATGCTGATACATAAAAATCAAAAACTGTATGAAAACTTGTAAACATTAAGTGAAATACATTTTATTAAGGATGAATCCGGATCATCATAGTATTAATACTGGCGGTGGCCAGCCGCCTGGGAATTCTGAGGTTTGATTCGTTTTTGATCTTTAGATCATCATTAATTATGACGGATTATAAGGTTTTATTATTGTTTATTGCAGTCACAGAATCAAAGAGTACAATCAGCTCAACAGCAAAGTATTACTCCTACGACTTCTGCAACAGATCTAAGGGTGAACTCTGCAGCTGTAAATGTCGCTTTGTCTAGCGTCGCAAAATATTGGGTGTTTACAAATTTGTTTCCCGGTCCAATACCTCAAGTTTCCGTATACGGTTTGCCAACAAGTACTAGGATTGAAAATGGGAAACCAGTACAGGTAAAATTATTACCAAAGCATATATATATATATTTTAATATTCATTCCCTTAGCCAGTGTAGACTTTTTGATACCAACTTTTTTATTATTAGTATATTTCAAAAACAATATTTCGTTCTTAAAATGTAGGTACATTTAGTGACTTGAACTTAATTTGAATAGCAACAAATAATTTCAGGATCTTGGACAGACCCATACAAGTATACTTAATGGAGACCCCAATATTATATTGGGTCACCACAGTGGACAATCACAGGTTACAGTCTCTGCCGGTGGCCAACAAATACCAATATCTCAAATCATCACAACCCAATCAGGACAAGGACATGGTAATTTTAATCTTATTTCTGTTGTGGTTAATCAATACCGATTGCCTAGTACCTGACTTAGATTTATATGTAAAAACTAAACTTAATAATATGTATAATTTGTTTCTCTTGTGTTCATATCAATATTCCCTGTAAATTTATTTCTTGGATATCAATTAATATCATATGTTTAAATTTGATATATATTTTAGTTACTTACAAAACAAATGTTTTTTATTGATTTTACACATTGTAACTTATAATCTCTTATTTTAGAAACCCTAGTGGCTCACACCCAGCAACAAGAGATGTCAAGCCAGCAGTCTTCCAGTGGAACAACACAGGTACCCAATAGTCGGGTCGAGTTTGTTCAACACCATAACATTGATATGGTAAATTATGTGGTAACACTACCTATTTTAGCAGGAATGCAATACTGCAGTAGTCTAGAGTCATCTGGGTATGTCTTAGAGTGCATGGAACAGTAAAATTAGGAAACTCTGAATCATTGTAACTATTGCATGTCTTTATTGTTGCATGATCAATGTAATCAGTTTCATTAAATTATTATTACCTGTAGAGATAGGCACAAATAATTTTTAGAATTATGTAGTAAATTTTTTAAATATTCTCAAGATTTTCTTAAACAAAAACTTTTTGTTTCATATGAGTTATGTATCAATAAGTATTCTTAAGTTGATACTTTGTTAGTAGCCATCAATAAAATCTCTGTGATAATTGATTTTTGAAACAGATTTAAAAAAAAAATATGAATTTTAATGAATGATTAGTTAAATTTCCATATAGACAATTTTGTTACTAAGTCAAAGAACAATGTTCTAACTTAAACATATTTTCTTAAAGGGCCATCATTCACAACATATCTTGCAACAGCAGTTAATGGCGGCCAGACCAGATCACTCCAACCAACAGGTGTGTAAATAATAAAACATACTTTATTTACTTATCGTTACATTTTGATTATTTTAACCATTCTACAGCTTAGTTGGTTAGTAATTCATATTGTTAACAACCTGAATGTTCTAGGTTAATTTTTCATCTAAATAATTGCTTCCAGTTGGAAGGCCTACATATCTAAAAAGAAAAAAAGACCTTCTCAAGAACAATTCACTCATTCAATAGTTTAGGAGGTGTAATTGCAGTACGGCATGTCTCTCCTATATACATAAGTCTGGTTTTGCTTGTTAGATAAGAAATACATTGAGTTTGTTTCATTGATTATTTTTTAGCAAGTGGTCGCTTTCTGTACCTAGCATCTGGAACCCCAGCAAGATGTTTACTGGTTAACAGAGTTATGACAGCTACAACCCTCTATATCTATAGTCAAGTAAAACATATAGCCTAATGAAGATAGGGCAGGTTTAATATAATTATTATATATTTCATATAAAGTAAAACAGTTTATATAACATGTTCATCAAGTTAATAAGGAAAAAAGTACAATTTATCAAGTTGCATAGTACTTATTTTATTCAAAATGTATTAACTATGCTTTCATGCTATCTTCAAATGCAGGTTAGTGAGGTGAGTTTCTGCAATAATCTTAATTTAGAATACTGTCATTTAAATATCTTAATATAATCTGTAAGAAAATTTTAAATATTACAAAAATTATCCATCTAGTTGTAAAACAATGTTACAACAAACTGTCTATTGTTTACACTATTATTTTTGTTTGAAACATTTTTTTATAAATTTTGTTAATATTAAGTTAAGTTTAATTTTCTAACAAATACAATTTCTAAACATATCATTTACTCTGTAAAACTTTAGCTTCTATTTTTTTTTTAATGGTTACCTTCCATTTAATTGCTTAGAAGTAACAACTGAAATTTCTATTATATATTAATATTCTCTTACACTAAGGGTCTGTTTCACAATGTATGAATAAAGTACCAAATAGCTATGCAACACATAAATTATTTGGAAGATAAATTGTGTTATTTGACATTCATCGGACTCATAACTTATGATGGACTTTATGTGACGAATAGCTCTATCTGACAGTCGTGAAACGCAATAATAATGTTTATCCTACCAATAAGTATTAAATAGCTAATTTGGAACTTATATAGAACTTATCCGTACATTGTGAAACAGATAAGTCCCTAAGTGGACAAAATTAATGTAGAAATTTAAATAATTCATTTTTAAAAAGACATTGTTTCACAGATACAACTGACAGTAAGTGAAGATGGTATAGTAACTGTTGTAGAGCCAGGAGGTGGGAAGATGATGGACAAAGATGAACTCCATGAAACCATTAAAATGCCCACCGATCACACTCATCTTACGGTGCATCAGCTGCAACAAATTGTTGGACATCATCAGGTTTGTCTATTGACCTTCAATAGCAGAAATTACTTGTTAGCTATAAGATTATTATTTGCTAATTTATTATATACATTTACTTGTGCAAATTACTTACTTTTACAATTTTAAATAAATAAAAAAATTTAAAAATCTCTAGTTAAGATTTTTTATTTAATTGTTGACCACTTAGGTTTATCGGTATTAACTATTATTGTACAATTTATAAATTTGTTTATTATATTGTTACTTGATAATTGATAAATTAAAAAAATAATTGAATACTTTCAAAGATAACTTATGTAGATTTCTTACTAATTATTTTCCATAGGTCATAGACAGTGTTGTCCGCATAGAACAAGCAACTGGTGAACCAGCCAATATTCTTGTGACTCAAAACCCCGATGGCACAACTTCTATAGAAACGAGTGCAGTTGATCCTCTTCTGGTAAAAGATGAGAAGAATGTTGCCAAGATTGAATCGGCACAATTTGCTGCACCGGCCGACATAAAAGATATTAAGGGGATTGATTTAAAGGTAAAAAAACTTCTTTCTACTTCACTTTATTTATAATGGCGACTTCTGTGTAAATCACAATTCCGCCAATGTCGCGTTCTAAGTCTTCACACGGTGAGCATAGATTTGATAGATTGAATGTAATCTAAGCAGAGTTACCCAAAACAAAAATGACGTCACAATAAAGACAACACACACAGACATCTATTAATATATACAAAGGTTAACATTTTACTACAAGGTATGGAGGGGAGAATCTTATTTATAACTTTAATTTATTAACAGAAATAAATTTCCCTAAAATTTTGACGATAGGGCTGGATGGGAGGGAAAGTAGGAGTTAAGGTTACATGGACGAGGGAAATTTGGAGGAAGATGGTCAAATAACGAGTCATTAATTAAAGAACAGTTAAAAAATATATGGTCTGTCGAGCCCACCACACTCACAGAGAGAACTGTTTTTAATTTTAATTTTGGCTAGATGAACGGGAGTACAAGCGCGCCCTTTACGAAGACGGCAGATTATAGACGTGACCTTTTTGCTTAAAAACTTTTATTTAAAAAACCACGGCGAAGAAGGGATTGAATACTGAACATTAGGAATTATACAACTATGGCTAAAACTATTTACTTCGACTTATTAGTTGATGCCACTGATTTTTTCTTATCTACAAAATAAGCATCTTTATAATAATCATTATTCAATAATGATAGATTTTACAATTAGATATACATTATACATCCTTATAAATTTATATCATCATGATTAAAAACAAAAGTAAAATGGTTAACATTTTTAATCTAAATTTTAACTTAAGTTAATAACTTATGACAAAATTTGTGAATTGTTTAAGTTATGTATGTATAAGTGTTAAAAAAGGGATAGTTAATAAAATGAAAGTCATTAGAAACCATCTTTACAGAGTGTAAGCAGTATGGGAGTGGAAGGTGCAGTGGTAAAGATCTCGGCTGGTGCTGCTGACCATGACCTGCATGCCATGTACAAAGTGAATGTGGAAGACCTTTCTCAACTACTCGCCTATCACGAGGTCTTCGGGAAACTTAGCAATGAACAGCAAACGCCTCAACAACAGCAACAGCAACAACAGACACAACCAAATAAGGTTAGATATCTACACTATTACCATAGAGGAAGGAATTGCTTTTCATTTGTAATAGATTACACTCAATTTTTTAAATTCTCTTACCGTAATTACAATATTTATAGGAGTGGATCGAAAATGATTTTTTCTCAAAAAAAGGGTAATGAACTTGAAATTAACTTTGAACTTTTCCTTTTGAAAGTGCCCTCCCCTGAGTTGGTTTGGTTTTGCATTATCAAAATCTCATGAAGAATGAAAATGATTGTTTTTTGTTTATGTTTATATGTATGAATCTTTTTTTTAAATAAATAAATACTAGTTCAACTGCCCCATTGTCGATTCTTGTGGGTAAATTACACATGCCTTTCCAAAAATTGGTGGGGTTTAAACACCTGCTGCTGCTACTGTATGGCTGAATTTTTTGGGCATCTTGTTGCATTGATTTCCTTGATTAAATAATATATACAGAATTTAGTAATTTGTGTTAATAATGGACCTGAAATATTTTTTTGTTTTATCCTTAGCAGCCAATTCTGTATGAAGTGGAGCTAGAGGCGAGTACAAGTGCATCCATGTCTGAAGCAGAGGCGTCTCCTGGTCACCATGCTTGTGATATCTGTGGGAAAATATTTCAATTTCGATATCAACTTATTGTTCACAGGTAATTAAATATACAACATACTAAAATTAAAATATTTACATATAGTCTTATATTTTTTTTATGATTGGACATTTCACACCAATTGACCTAGTACCATGCTAAGCCGGTGAAGCTTGTGTTATGGGTACTAAGCAACGGATATACATACATATTATAGATAGATATATAAATACATATTTAAACACCCAAGACCTAAGCACAATACCAAATGCTCATCATATCGATGTTTGTCTCAGCCGTGGTTCGAACCCGTGAACCATGGATTCGCAGTCAGGGGTACTAACTACTAGACCATATGGTTAATAACTGTATAATTTATAAAACCTGTATAGTGTATAGACATACAGTTCTTTAAACCATTTCATAACTACAAGAATAATGTATTGGTGCCGCTCAATAACCCCAATTTGTTGGCCTTAAATCAACCAGGAAGCTGATCACCTACTTGGGTTAGGAAACAATAGGTAGTTTCTACAAAAGAAAAGCTTTTTTATCCATCTATCTACGACATTAAAAAACCAACGGTTGGTTGGCAACCCCTGGTTCAACATCAGTTTCGTTATCATTTGTTTTTTGAAGTTATACTTTAGGCGCGTTATGAAAAATTTATGAGAGTGAAATTTTACGATGCGCGCGCACCGTGACACAAAATTATCAGAATGAAGTTGCCCACGGAAGATGCTACGGCATTGGACATAATTTAAAAACAACATTCGAATAATAATATAATTTATGTTACACTTAATGTATGAGAATAATAATAAATATTTATTTAATTTTTCAAATGTAATCTTTATTGACTATAATGACTCCTTTTCCAGTCTTTGATTATTTAATTGTAATTAATTATTTGTTAAAAACTATTTTTAATAATGCCAAAGAAGTATAACTTCTTACGCGCGTACATAAGTACACGCTACCTTTTTTTTTTAACAAGCCAATAAAATTTTTGGGTCTAATGCATACCTTCTCATGTTTTCCTTCACTGTACAAACGAATGTATTAATTAAATAAGATAACTTTATTTTCAGACGGTACCATGGAGAAGGCAAACAATATCCATGTCAAGTGTGTGGCAATGCATTTTCCAATCCAACAGAATTGTCTAAACATGGGAAATGTCATTTAGGTAAGGTTAATGCCTAAATGAGCGATTTATGGCATAAACAACACATGTTAATAGAATTTACTTACTACTAATCATTTTCTTTTTCAATAATTTTAAGTCTGCAGTAATTTTTTATTTCTTTGATATTAAAGTCCCCAAAAACAGGATGGTTATATCATCTCATAATTGGGAAAGAGTGACTTGATTTGCATAAATCTTACTGAATTAAAAGAGGCCATACACTACTAATGAGAATTATAATTCTAAGACGATACATAACAATAATCAGTGGCGCTACAACTTTTTTAGGTCTGGGCCTCAGATTTCTGTATCTGTTTCATGATCATTTGCTAATCTAATAGGCAAGTAGATGATCAGCTTCCTGTGCCTGACGCACGACTTTTTGGGTCTAAGGCAAGCCGGTTTCCTCACGAAGTTTTCCTTCACCGTTCCAGTGAATGGTAAATGCGCACTTATAAAGAAAGTCCATTGGTGCACAGCCGGGGATCGAACCTACGACCTCAAGGATGAGAATCGCACGCTGAAGCCACTAGGCCAACACTGCTCTTAAGATGATACATATTATAGAAAATCTATTTCGACACAGATGATTTTTATGTAAAATTACTCGTTGAGCTTGAGTAACATTTAAAGAGTATAATAAAAAATATGTAATGATGCAGTAAGCTTACTATGCAAAATCTATATACCTGAAAACATTTTTCTTTAGCTGGTGACCCAGCAGACAAATTGAAGCGTCTATCTCAAGACAAGCCTTACGCCTGCACAACTTGCCAAAAGACCTTCTGGCGGAAAGAACATCTTGACAACCACGTCAGAACACACACCGGGGAAACTCCATACAGGTTTTATACTTTTCATTTCTATGGTAGTAGTTAATCTTACATTCCAACACGAAACATTGTTTTTTAAAAATCGAACCCAGGACTTTCGCTTTTTTGACGTGACAACGTCTTATGATTCGATGGAGCCGGCTGCAACCACGAAAAATCATGACGCATGCGGCGTTACCTCGCTCTGAAGCGTTCCATTTAAGGCTTGAAGTGCAAGCGAGAGCGCGGAACGAGCGACAAAGAGGCACAATCGGCCTCCGCGTTCGGCAGCGTTCGTTCGTTAATAAATTAACATAATTGTATTTATGCGTAAAAATAAATGTAACTTGATCAATTCAATTGTGATTTCCATTTACCTTCTCTATATCCATACAAAATACATCAAACAAATAAAATTAAGATTTTCTTTTGAAAAATGCAAACATTCCATGAGTATTTTTCTTATGACGTTGTCACGTTCAACTATCGTCAGTAAACCGACTTTACAGACAACCGATTTTTAATAGGGAACGACGTAGTAATGGTTAGTTAACAACACGCTCATAGACACCCAGATAAATATCTAAGGCATTACAAATGTATGATTGCTAATATATTTTTCTAGCTAATAAAATACTACAGTCAAAATCTGTTATAACGCCATCGAAGGCACTACTCATATTTGGTCGTAAAAACCGATAGTCGTAACAGCTGATGACGTTGTTATTAAGAACCTAATACGATAGAATTCAGCCGGGACCTTTGATTTTGATCAAGGGAGCGTTCAAGTATTACGTCACACAATTTTTGGACATTATTGGGGGACAATGTAGCGCGCCCTAACGTTTTTCTGTACCCAATAGTAAAACGTGACCACCCAGTGACTCTATATACCTAAAAGTTACCATTATGTGGTGTAAAGTACTGGAAAGTCGAAAATAGTATTTACAATAACGCGTAATTCAATCCCTGCCCCGCATTTACAAAAGGACCCCCCCTCCCAATTTTCGTTACGTAATATTTGAACGCTCCCCAATATGACCGGTATGTTTTTTACTAAACGGTGTCGTCGTAAACGCTTTTGTCTGTAAAAACACCCGCAAAAGATTACGAATTTATCAAAAAATATTTTACATATAACCCTGTTTTTTTAAAGTTCGTACCCGTTCGTATGTTTTACCTAACACACGAACCCTATTAACTATCCTAACATTGCAGATGCCAATACTGCGCCAAGACATTCACCCGTAAGGAGCACATGGTGAACCATGTTCGTAAACACACGGGCGAGACTCCGCACCGCTGCGAGATCTGCAAGAAGAGCTTCACGCGCAAGGAGCATTTTATGAACCACGTCATGTGGCATACGGGTTGGTTGCATAACATATATGTTATAAAAATATATTTTCAGCCGTCTAACTTATAACGCTACGATACGGCTTCGATTTCCGGCGAAATAATTATTAGTCAGCAAGGATTTTTGGATTTTTTGGCCGACAGAAATGTTTGAACTATTACGACTACTACTCTATTTTTTTTAAATTTGGTAAACTAAACTATAAGGGGCCTCATAGCCTAGCGATCTTATTAAGTGGCAGCTAGGTGAGGGGTACCGGGTTCGATTCCCGGTTCGAGGGCAAGTTTTAATTTAATTTAAATTTGTTCTCGGCCTTTGGGAGGGTTGTGTGATACCGGCCGAGTGCCTAAACCGTACATGGATGACACGGTCGAATTTCTAAAGTCAAGCACGAATTATAAAAAATCCTATACTTGACGCTGGCTAATGCAAAAATCGTGCCAGAGCCATAAAAATAAAAACCAAACTATATATTCTCTATATGCTGTTATGTATTTAACAGTCTAAGCAAATAGTCGCATATTAGGTTGTCTCCATTAGACAAGTATAGTGTAAACTCTATATAACGACACTGAAGGGACTGTGCATTTTATGGCGTTATAGAGTTGTCGTTAAATGGAGAGAAGAAAAATCTGAATTAGAAAAAGAAAAAGTTTATTTCAGACTAGTGTTAGTTATGTACATAAAAAAGAATCTTAGATGAATGCTATTGCGTATAGTCTCTTAATTTAAAGTAGGTGAGCAACTAAGAATATATTCCAACAACTAAAATCAATGGCGCTAAAACCTTTTTTAGGTCTGTGTCTCAGATTTCTGTATCTGTTTCATAATCATTAATCTAATAGGCCAGCAGCTGATCAGCCTCCTGACGAGTAAGGTTTCCTCACGATGTTTTCCTTCACCGTTCGAGCGAATATAATATCTAATAACTCCTACTTATTAATCATGGTCAACAACAGTCTACCAGCAATCCCAATTTGTAAACAAAAGAATGAATTTCTTAGAAAGTTCGGTATGCATGATGCCGACAGTCGACTTTATTGCGGGCTAGGATAAAGAGACAAAAGAACATAGCTGCGCAGTTTTTACTACTTTACTTTATCACTCAATTGTTTTCGTTATTGAGAGAGGGTGTAATGCTATGTAGAATGTACCATTGTATGGAAGACAAGCTAAACGAACCAATGCCAGTTGATTTCGACGCTTTAGGGAGTCGTTAAATCCAGGGACGTTACATGGAGTTTACACTGTATATATAAATATTAATAAATGACATTTAAGACAGACAATTAAATTTCATCATAGTTTTTTATAATTATTTGACGTTTTATGTATCCGTTGTCTCTAATTAACTTATTAGTAAATGTGAAACCAAGCCTGCACCGTTAGGTAGAAGTGGTGCAGAAAGTAGAAAGTAGCTAAATGATTCAACTATTCATATAAAGTATATATCCTATACCGAACTAATTGCACGACATATCGGTGTTTCTCAGCGTTTGTCCAAACCATTTGAACGGTGTTTAATAAATAAAGCGATGATAAACACCGAAATTGATAGTTGCATCATTGATGAGACGTTTCTGCCCGCTCGCTAGGTGAAACGCCGCACCATTGCCAAATTTGCGGCAAGAAGTATACTAGGAAGGAGCATTTAATGAACCATATGCGATCGCACGCGAACGACACGCCGTTCCGATGCGAACAGTGCGGAAAGTCCTTCACCAGAAAGGAACACTTCACCAATCACATTCTGTGGCATTCTGGTTAGTATGATTGTTTTATTCACGGGTCAGGCTTGGATTTACATTTGCTTGCATGAAGTGAAAACTTGCAATTTTTATTAAGGGAGCGTTCAAGTATTACGTAACGCAATTTGACCCCCCTCCCACCCATGAACTCGCCGTAACGTTTTTCAGTACCCAAGTACAGTACTGTACCCAAGTCTAGTAAAGCGTTTCGTGACCACCTAGTGATTCTTTAGTTACTATTATATTGTGGTGTAAGTCGAAAATAATATTAACAATAACGCATAATTTAATCCCCGCCCCGCATCGTAACGTTTTACAAAAGGACCCCCTCCCCCCCAAAATTCGTTACGTAATACTTGAACGCTCCCTAATTTAAATTTGAGGTTAGATTTCACATTCTTGGCTATAGGTATTAGAAGTGTATTTAAGTTTGTGCATGTAAAAACTTTGAATTTTAAATTTGATAATTAAATGCTGATAATAATATGTAATATGTCAAAAATGTTTTCAGGTGAAACACCGCATCGGTGCGACTTCTGTTCTAAGACTTTCACTCGGAAAGAACATTTGCTTAACCATGTTCGACAACATACGGGGGAATCCCCGCATCGGTGCAGTTTCTGTTCCAAATCATTTACGAGACGTGAACATCTCGTGAATCATGTGCGGCAACACACCGGCGAAACACCTTTCCAATGCGGCTACTGTCCTAAGGCGTTTACAAGAAAAGATCATTTAGGTAAAGAGATTTATAATTTCTACCGTCATGTTACTTTTTAATAACAACTGTTGTATTCTAATGAATAAAATAGTATTTGTGCAGATTAAACATGAAATCATTATTAACTTTAACTATGCCTTAATCAAATATATGTGTTTGCTTGATCAAATATACCTTCTTGTAAATCTGTGAAAGAGCCTACCTATATATGTATATATAATTTATTTTATTTTTTATTTGGCAGAAAATTTAAATAAACTTCGAGAAATCATGAAGTACTATATTTTTGCAAGGACCTACAGTATAAACTCTATATAGTGATACTGAAGGGACTGCGCATTTTCTGGAGTTTATAGGTGTTTAATAGAAAAGTACCATTGACATAGCAAACCGACCAAAGTCGAGTAATATAATTTTTTAATTAAAAAAGGTTTTAGGGAGGTTTGCGTCATCAAGTTATGTACATGCTCCTTTCGCTTTAGTATCTATATCTTAAGGTGTGATCTAAAATATTAATATTAAATCTTTCAGTAAATCATGTCCGCCAACATACCGGGGAATCGCCACACAAGTGCTCATACTGCACCAAGTCCTTTACGCGCAAAGAGCACTTGACAAATCATGTTCGGCAACATACCGGCGAATCTCCTCATCGGTGTACGTTTTGCTCCAAGTCATTCACCAGGAAGGAACATCTCACTAACCATATAAGGTAATTAAACAATTACTTTATATTTGTAGTACAAGACCACAATGGTAATTTAACATATGTATTAATCATATAGTATTTTTATAAATAGATTAGCCATGGGTTTTTAATAGAATCACAAAATGTGTTTTTTTAAATACCTACGCCCTACTCAATCCATAATCGACCATCTGAGATAGTAATCTTAATCCAAATTTTCTAAAAAGTGTGCCAATAACCTATCGTGTCGATTGTAATACCCATCTGTCGATACAAGCTATATCCATGGGAGGTCGTATCGGTGTCTGTGGATAGACCTTTGTATGAAAATGACAGTTGACGAAAGCTCGATTTCAACCCTTAATTTACCTTTGACCCCAAATAACTTTTGAAGCACACATAGGATCGAAATGGATTTTTAAAACTTTATTTGTAATGGTATACCTCAGCTCTCCACCAATTTTTGGCTTTCCGGGAATTTTTGTTATTTCAAATGTCTATATTGACCGGACTATAAGACAAGTTACGTCTTGTTTCAGGCAACACACAGGGGAGACTCCATTCAAATGTACATACTGCAACAAAGCGTTCTCGCGAAAGGAACACCTCACGAATCACATGCACATACACACTGGGGAGACGCCGCACAAATGTCCTTTTTGCACCAAGACCTTTTCGAGGAAAGAACATTTAACTAATCATGTGCGGTAAGTTGTCTATACATACGCATAATGTTAATACTCGGAACAAACGCAGGCTTCAATTTCCCCGTACTAGATCTATCGTATAGACTATAGACTATCTAAAGTTAGTAATTCTTTTTTGGGAAAAGAGATACTTTAATAAAATCCCAGAGGCTTTTTATCTCTGCCTTTTAATAAATTGAGGAAAGCTGTGTAAAAAGGCTTACTATAAAGTTAACGATTATCTAGTCGATAAAAGGGCCTGGGACTAGTACTAGACAGGCTACTTCTAATTAATTTGCGATATTTGTTTTAAAATAAGTGTTGTTTGATGATTTGCTATTTTAAAAGAGTACCTGAAAAAGCTAAATGGCCTTATTATGGATCTCTACCATCCATTTTAAACTATTTTCAAGAGAGGAGGTTACCAGGTCTATATATAGGATATCTATGTATAAGTATGATGATCTATTTAGGTTTCCTGCAAGCGTGCAAAATTTCATAATTTTATGTATATTTGTATGCTTGTCCACAAATATTTTGGAAATTAAAAGTCATAATTTACGTTACCTATTCGAAATAAAGGTTTTGGTTCCTTTTTTTAAATTACTTTTTAAATGGTTCCAGGATACACACGGGCGAGTCGCCGCACCGTTGCGAATGTTGCGGCAAAACGTTCACCCGAAAGGAACATCTCAACAACCACATGCGACAGCACACTGGAGACAGCCCTTTCACGTGTAAAGCGTGCTCTAAGACATTCACCCAAAAGGAGCACCTAGTCTCACATATGAAGTAAATTATTTAATTTAAACTTTAATATAAACGCGCTTTTTTATATACGCAATTTGCCGTTTCAAATGCTTTTCAGCAAGCAATTTAAGTTTGTTCTCTTCTCTTTAACATAACAGAATATATTTCCAGGTATAAGTTGCGATGCAACAAAGTGCGATATTTTTAATCTGTTCGAATCAAATTTGACTTCACGTTTGAGTGTTGAAACTGTCTATGATATTGTGGCAATGCTTTACACTACGACACTGATATTCGACTCGCAACTATAATTTATATATAGTATATAACTGTCACTTGTTTATATGCTAAGTTTTTGTGAGAAATAAATAAAGATTATTATTATTTGTTTTGCTAGGTCACACGCCTGTAGCGACAAGCCGTTCGTTTGCGGCGAATGTGGAAAAGCATTCCCGCTCAAAGGCAATCTCCTTTTCCACGAGAGATCCCACTCAAAATCCGCCACGTCAAAAGTATTCAAATGTACCATATGTTCTAAAGAATTTATGTGCAAAGGTAAGAAAGAATGCATAAGTTTTATATAATTATAAATTAAAACAACTATTAAAGTCCTATCACGATAACATCTGCTAAAAAATCTAACCATAGTAATAAGTTATGATGTGTTTATTTCTGTAGGTAGCAGGTTTTTAATAGTTTATAATGATCAAATTTGCACCGACTTAAAAAACGGATGCAATATTGAAGGAATAGATTTAGTAAGGAATATTTAGTAATATTATAATTTACTTAATTATTAAGGCTGTTTCACAATGCAAGGATGAAGTACCAAATAGCTATGCAACACACAAATTATTTGGAAGTTAAATAGTGCTATTTGACACTTCATCGGACTCATAACTTATGACGGACTTTATGTGACGAAGAGCGTTATCTGACAGTCGCGAAACGCAACAATAGTGTTTATCCTACCAATAAGTAATAAATAGCTAATTTGGAACTTATGTAGAACGTATCCGTACATTGTGAAATAGACCCTAAGTATTGATTATCTGTTTAAGCTTCCAAATTTTTCGGAAACTAATAGCCATGTCGATAATTTGTATGAAGTATATTCCAACTTAGAGTTAACCATTTGATTATAGTAATGTTGACAGGATTTTATTTGGCTTGAATTGTCTGAATTACTTTTTTTTTTTCAATTTCAGGTCATTTAACAACGCATCGTCGCACGCATACTGAGAACACGAATCAGGAAAATGCTGAAGACAACGATGTATGCATGGAGGAATGTGGAAAACCGTTTGAGGCAGAGCCCCTGGAGGTTGATAGAAAACCGGATATCAGGCAAGCTATCATTCTGTATGTTTCTTTCGTGCCATCTGTTGGATTCACTAATTTATTTATTTATAACTAGCTGACCTGGCAAACGTCGTTTTGCCATGTATATCATTTATAATAAAAATAAAAATAGGGGTTGATCGTAAAAAAAAAATGTAGAGGCTGACTAACCTTAACATTTAGGGGGATGAAAAATAGATGTTGTCCGATTCTCAGACATACCCAATATGCACACAAAATTTCATGAAAATCGGTCAAGCAGGTTTCGGAGGAGTTTAACTACAAACACCGCGACACGAGAATGTTATATATTAGATTGATGAGTAATATTTAAAATTTTTGACGTTCGTAATTCAAATGCATATATTCAAGACTATTTGTACTATATCCCAGATTTGATGTATACTTGTTACTTGAATTCAGAATATAAATCTGACTTCCATGTTATTTTCAGGCCTCCATCGGAAATGGAAGTGACCGAAAATACAGTTCCTCAACCTAACACTGTGATGCAAGTGACTACTCAGGTGACTTTTAATTTTTTTTTATAATTATTTACCTAGGTAGGTACAAGCTGCTTTCAGCAATGTAAATATATGGCAAAATCTACTAAACCGATTTAGATGAAACTTGTACTGTTTTAGCTGATTTATATCATCACAATTTATTTTTTTATGATTTTTATTTTTCGAGAATTTAGTTTATAAACTTAGCTCACGATCTGGATGCCAAATAGATCTAATTAAAACTCCAATATTATCACATCCAGGATTGTTAATCGATTAATCCCCTTAATCTAAGTCAGTTAAACATAGCTTAACCGTATTACTAACATATTGTGTTTGTCACAGCAAGTGCGTGCAACAGTCCCATCCAGCTCCACCAACGTCCCTACTGGCGCGTTTGCTCAGACGCAGCATCACACCGCCGTAGCGCATCACACCGTCACCGTTAACTACTAGCAATACTGAGTGGACACGACGCTCGAGTTGACCTCAACTCGCCCTTGACAATTTTTAAATAAAACATTGCTATAGTCTGTGCGAAAAAATAATCGTCGCCGTCTTTAAGTTGACAACAATGTTACGTCATTAAAGTTTGACAGTAATCATATAAATATAATCAATCAACCGTAAATCAAGTTAGACATTTGATACTTTATGCCCGCCTTCCATTGCGAGCGGAACTGACCCATTACGGACTCCGCTATACTCGTAACGATGATTTTCATACCAAAGCGGAGACGAGCGCAGCGGAGAGAGCGAGTTGAAAGAGTCACATATGAGGTTAGCCAGTTGACCGAGTTTCCCACGGAAATGAAAATTAAAATGTAAGAAAATCATCACTAGTATAGCGGAGTCCGTTCCGCTCGCAGTGGAAGGTGTGCATTACAGTTGGAGTACGATGTTAAAATCATATTATTACTTCGCCAGTCGGTTCTCTTTCCGTACACTATGTGTATTTTAGCTTTATATGCCATTGTTGGTAGCGTAACCTTTCATCAAGAACAAAAATTAATAGGTTTTTAATCGTGATTGGCATTTAAATCATTAACTGGATATATCTATGAAGTATCGACTTACTTAAAAGGTCCAGTGGGCAATCCTTGGCTAACGCTACTAGCCACAACTGCTAGAGAATGCGTCGCCCCATAGTGCTAAAGACTTGTCTAAAAAATACAGTATAAACAGTTTTTTTTTAATAAATAATATATGACATTATCTATGGCTATTACGTTAAATGATATAGATGTGTCACAGACTACTTAGTGCCATTAAAATTTTAAGATTAATTGGGTTTAAAAAAATGGTTTATTTCATTGGTGTCATAGTTTTTTAAGTAGCTGTGTATATATGTAAAGTTTAAAAGGCTTTACAATTTTAAGAGTCAATCTAGATTGTTGATTGCTGTAATTATCTTGTGATATGTGATTAAAATAATATATACAAAGCCGTTTTAAACAAGATATTAAATTTAAGTAGTATCATCTAATACATAGGTAAATACAAAAACAATAACCAGGTTTTTACCATTAAGTAGCCTGTTGCAGTATTAACTATGCTTATGTCAGTTTTTTCTTTTTTCATGACTTGACTTCAATATACATTCCTTTTGACCAAATCATCAAAAAACTCCTTAAAAATTTAAATGCTATCGTTTTTACAATACTTAACATCCTGTTAAGTTTCTTGACTACCTTGCTATAGTCTTGTCGTATTTGCCATTTTTGTGTACAGTGTGTGATATTTAATAGTGATTAAAAATTCTATGGAAACTATTTCTAACATGGCAAACTAAGAAGTGGTGTTGTAATCACTTCCTTCACCATTTGTAGCATGTAGGCAATTTGTATGTATATGTAAATATATAGAAATAAATTATGATTTTGTTAGCGCATGTTATTTGGCTAAGTAACATCTTTTAAATATTATGTAAAAAAATAGGAATAGCGATTAAGAATCGTATTGTAATCCTAGGGTTTTATCATAAGGTGCGAGAACCATTGAAATAGCTGTTATCGGGAAATTAGTATGATAGTTTATCTTCAATGGTACCACGCTATTTATATTTTGCTTAAGATTTTTAAACTGTAGTGTGTATCTACTAAATTTTAAATTATATTCAGTAATTTGATATGAACGAGATTAAAAATATGAAACTAAAAAGCATTTTTATTGTATGTTCCTGTAGTCGCTCTCACCATACCATGCATGCGTTTGTCAATCTTGGATGGTTATTTAAGGCCCATTTACACGATGCCATTTTCTTGCCTGTAGCATACAATTATATCAACGCAATAAATGCATTGCATAGTCTAAACAAAACGTAACATTCTTGATCAATGGGAAAAGTTTCCTTTCAAAACTATTATTGATGTAAACAGCACGTACAATAATTTCTTACGCAATTCTTGTACGCAATTATCTCTTCATTTGCAAACATGAGTGCAGTGAGTGAGGGTGTGTTAAATTAAATTAAATAAATTAAAAATTAATTTAGTCTAAATTTTTTATTTTGTTTGTTATTTCCTTCCGGTCCGAAACCGTCAACTTCAAATTCCTGGGAAAATGCTGCTAGCGCAGCATTACGTGCATCGGTTCTTATAATTTACATTTTCGGTATCCCATAAACACTCATGACTGCGATAAATCTCAATGAACTTTATTATATCAGCAGAACTGAATTTAAACCTTTTTACTCATATTCATACCTCTCTGTTGGATGGTTCTAATCTTTTAAGAAGACTGAGCTCTGGTGGTGAGGGTCTATTTTAAAAAAAAACAATAATTATTTATGTTTATAAAGAGCCAAAGATGTTACACTATCTGCGTCTAGAATAGAAGTACTAAAAACAGAAACTATCTTTTTATATAAAATTCAAACAGGTATTCTTTATATTCTAAACTAAAACTTTTTCTTTACATGTGACAAGTGTTACCTGCCTTTATTACATTAATATTTACATATTCAAACTCCAACACTCTTCTAAAATATTTAAGACTTGAATGAAAAATTTGTCAATGCAAATACGTGCAATACTTGCACGAAAGCGCCATTAAATGGTATACGCACGTACAAGCCTGTGTTTAGACAAGTCAAAACTTGAAAGCAATAATCTCCTTAAAATAGTTGCATTGGTGTAAACAAAAGGCATGTGCAATTATTTCCTTGTCAATACTTGAATACAATAATTGCATTCAAGTTTTCAAGTGTAAACAGTTGCATACAATTCTTGAACGTCAATTATTGCGCTTCATTTATTGCATTCAATTATTGCTCTGGTATGTACAAGAAAATGGCATCATGTAAATGGGCCTTTATTTATAGCATATTCCGCCTCGTTCTTTAACCAAATTTGAATAGAGCTAAATCCCTATGAAGTTCTAGTGAGTCATTCCCTAAAATCCCCATCAAGAACTTCGCAAGGGAAAGAAGCTGTACATTATTTTATACTTATTGATTATTATAGAATTTTTCCTATAGAGACCTATTAACCCAGCTATAGATAGCGTTAATTGAAAAACTACGCTTATCAGGCGCAGTACTAAGAGGCCATTGTAGATGGTATTCACTCAATATGCTGAGCAATATGTTCGAGAAGGTGGTCAAAAAGTCCCTCCTAGATTTCGCCCTAAAAAAGGGTGCTCATTCCCGATGAGCAGTTCGGCTTCCGGCTAACCCATTTGTCATCAAGTCCATAGGATCACGAAGCACATCCTTTCCGAGATGAATAGCTCCCTGAAACCGAGAGCCACAGGTGCGCTCTTCTTCGACACAGCGAAGGAGTTCGACAAGGTCTGGCACAACGGCTTGTTTGACAAGTTTTACCAACTTCAAGTGCCAAGAAGCGATCGTACAAAAACTGGTGTAAGACTCTCAGTGGCGTAACTATACCATCTGGGGCCCGTGGCAAATTCTTTCGATGGGGCCCTATCAGTAAAAATCGTCACGTTGTACTTAGTTTAATTTTAATAGACTTCGAGATTTTCAGCGTACTCAATTACACGTTGTATATGTACCACTAATGGCCTCCTTCCTTAGGCGAGAGGGAATGGCCTCGCTAGCCCAATGCGTAATGGAGACTTCAGATTCATCCATAGAACTTAATAACTCTTGGACATTGACCCTCTTGGCCCGCGTGGCATTTTGCCAGCCCTGCCACCCTATTGTTACGCCACTGAACTCTTACACCTTACACTCTATTCTTGTCCGATTGCTCGATGCGCTATCGTGTAGAACGAACATTATCATCCCCTCGACCCTATACGGGCAAGCAATCTCGAGGCAAAAGTTCTTCAAATATCTAGCCATCAAGCTCGATCGTGGGTATGTGCTTCCGTAAACACATAGCCGCCTGGTTTGTCCTCTCTTGCCTGTACTTCCTCCTGAATAAAAGGAGAAATGTTCCACACAAGGTTTTAAAAACTGCGCTTGTATATCTCGAGGAACAATTTCTAGTTAAATTGTCTAGTAAACGTCAGTAGACAATTTAACTATATCCTAACTACATTGTCTGGTGGTTTTGCGCCACGATTCACACTATTGTACCACTCACTCTCCTCCACTACACCGAAGACACAAAAAAGTTCCGATCACACTTATTCATAGAGTGAGTGACTAAGTGAGTCGTTATCAGACAATACATATTATATGCTGTCATCTGCTGCCTAAAACTCAATTTATCATATATTTCTCATCTTTAAGGCAGCGACGATCCTTATTAGAAACATTTTCATTCGACCGTTAATTTTTATAGTTAACTAGCTGGCCTGGCGAACATCGTACCGCCTAACAGTCGATTCTTTATTTGTTTAAAATACTTATTCTGCTACAAATACACTATAATACTGACAACAAATACATTATGTCAAAAAATAAAAATTTACCTTCCCGGAACCCCTCCACTAACACTTGAACTTTATACTATGGTTTTAAAGTTCAAATTGACTTTTAAGTATTATTACGAATATTTTGTATGGGAATGTAGAAAAATGTTGTTTTTAGACTTTTTCACTCAATTTTTTTTAATTTTTCTCCGTAAGAACCATCCTCGTACTTCAAGGTATATTATATAAAAAAAACAGACAAATCGGTCAAGCCGTTTTCATGTTATGTCGTGACAACGGAAAACGGGTTTCATTTTTATATATAGATATATATGCCGTCTATAACTACCAAATAATTCTATTGGGAAAAGAATTTTCACAATCAGTGTAGATCTAGAGATAATTTTTATGTATTATGATTAAAATCATGTTCATAATAAATACCTTTGCAAGTACCTAATGCATTATTTCAGACCAACTTGATTGCTATAAAAACGGTAAAGAAAGTTATATAACGTTATAAAAATTTAGACATGCATACACCAATCCAACACTTTTTTAGAACACAATGATTTTTGCAAAAAGTATTTTTTTGCAACATCTCATTGATGCTCCGTTCCTTTGATAAATTGAGGTTTTCGGTTCAAACCAGTAGTTACATGTATGCACTTATCAAATGAACTCTTCAGCATTAAGGCTTAATTTAGAATAAATGATGGTAATAGCATTGAAATGATTGTTATTATAAATGTCTTTTTATTCACCAAAGTCAAATTAACCTTATATTCTGAATAGTAAATTCATTTAGATATTTTGTGATGAAGTGATATCATTGATAGACTTGGAATATAGCAGTGCACTAGACAGAACACAAGAGTAAATGCTTTTAAATTTATTAATTATTCTGCAGGTAATAAAATATTATTTTACTTAAACTTATAACAATAATTTTATGTATATTATCTTATTTTATGTAGCTTCCATTGCAATTTTTTTAGAACCAGATTTTGACTTTTGGTTTTTTTCTGCTTGCACCTTTTCCGTTTCTGGCAACTCATCTATAGGGACTTCTGGAAGGTCTTTAACATCAAGCATTTCTTCTAATTCAGCTTCAATAGCTTCATCATCTTCTCCTGTTAGCTGTCCAGAAATAAGTTCATCAAATTCTCTTTGCTTCTGAATACCCTCTTGGGTCTCATCCATGATTCTTTCTATTTCATCAATACTCAACATTTCATGAATGTTTTTTAAAGCTGCATTTCCATTCTTTAATCCATCCAAGACCTGAAATATTAATTAGAATAGGAGTATTTCAAATAGAAAAATACATATGAAACAGGAGACAAAGGTTACTGTCAAATTAACAAGAAGTTGTTGATTATTTAAATCAACTTCAAATTATATAAATACATATTATGAATTTTACTAAAAAAAATATTAATGGAACTTAATATGCATAAAATTACAAATAGTAAGAATAATATTTCCATCACACTCAGGGCCCATTATCAAAGCCTAGCCTCCAAAGAATTTGCCACTGTTGGATATCAAGGATTCATTCCAATAGCAGGAATTAATAAGATTACCTGAACTTCAATCTGAGTGAACTCCAGATCATGTGTAAGTTGTTCTAATTTTTCTAATTGAATGTCTGCATTTTGTAAAAGATTTTCAAAGTATCTCTTCTTTTTCAATAGTAATTTAGCCTTATCTCGTTTATCTTCAGCTAAAAGTTTTTTTGCTAATTGTCGTTGCCTTTCAAGGTTCAGCTCTGTCTTCTTTTGATACTGTTTTAACTTATCCCTTTGTTGTTTTAGTTGCAGCACAGCCTTATCTTGTTCAGTTACTCTACTTACTGGCTTTTTACTCTTACTAAAAAGACCACCCATATTTAAATATAAAAGTTTGCTTTCAAAGTATATACTTATCGATTAGAAGAAATTAAAACACATATAAAAGCTGAATTCTTGATTTCAATTATCGCCACCATTATTATTTTATTATCACCAATGCAAATACAGAAATAATAATCGTTATAAATAATCTGTAATCATATTATTTTTTATCATCACCACAGCTAATTTGAAGTCTTATGATCTTATCATACTGGCAAATGGCAATTGGCATTAGCATATTGCCGATTCCGCTGTCAGACGTAGTGTCCAGTGATGCCAGCTTTTAAAGAATATTCCACCTAGAACCAACTTCAAATACCCCTAAATATCGATTAAACACCCCAAACCGATTAGGTTCTTGTTGTACACTGGGTTTAAGGAGGTGATTTTAAATATGCATCAAAAATACAATTCAAGTACATATTACACAATTTCGATCTTGGATTTTGATATTTCAGTATAGCCACGATTAGATATTTGTTTTAGTTTGTTGGTTGGGTTCTAGGCTTAAGAGAGGGCTATAACCAAAATCACTCACCGTAGATTTGATTTTATCCTTCGCTATAATTTCAACGGTTGAGTCTAATTAAAAACACAATACAATATAAATTCCCCGATACAAAAAAACAAAGTCACCGCTTACTTTTGTCTAATTTCGTTTTTATTAAATCATGGCGAGTAGTATGGAGCCAAAAATTAATTTAATTACAGACCATTAGTTTGACTGAGAGCTGTTACAAGCGATTATTTTAATATTGTATATTTTACGAGTTATTTAAACAAAAAGCATTACTTCATTTTAGTGAGATGCAACCTTCGAGTATAAAAGGTTTTTTTCACTTGTAAGTTGCCCTTGCTCCATAGAGACGAGAACGCTAGGCTTCTTAGCGCCAGCGCCCGGTATAACATAATAAATATTAACATTACCACGAGTAAAATAAAACCCATTACGAAAAACTAAACTAACACACTTTCGCAATTATAACATTAGTAAGAATATATTAATTATTGAATAAAAAAAAAGATTTCATGAAATTACAAATCAAAATAATATGCAAACTAAACAGATGCTATTTTTGATTTTATTTAAAAGGATACCTATATGATTTATTTTGCGTGATAACCTATATAATTTTATATGACGCTGTTATATTCTATAGATCTATTTATTTACACCTAGTCAATAAATATATACATCAAATCAACTAATACTAACAATGGTTAAGAATAATAGATGAAAAAAATTTCGCTAGCATATATAAAATAACACAGACAGTGTCATCATTATCGAAATAATTTTTATAGAGACTACTCTTACAAACTAAAAAAATCGGTTGTCTGTAAAGTCGGTTTACTGACGATAGTTAAACGTGACAACATCATAAGAAAATACTGATGGAATGGTTGCATATTTCCGTAGACGGACTATGGTATAGACCAATATAATAAAATAAACTATTTATCAGTAAGCAGTGAAAACTTGTTTATCACCAAGGGCTCGGTGGTAAACAAATAAAATGCGATACGCAAATAGACAGAAAAACTGATACTTTATTTCGCTCGCACTTAAGTATTTCACGTTAATGCCTTCTCTCTTTAGTTATTATTGTTATTTTAGAAGCTCATCTATCTAGTTCTATACTTTATCTACACATATTTCAAAAGAAAAAAAAACGAACGAACGCGGAGGCCGATTGTGCCTCTTTGTCGCTCGTTCCGCACTCCTAACGCCGCATGCGTCATATTTTTTCGTGCGTGCAGCCGGCTCCATCGAATTATAAGACGTTGTCACGTCAAATTTTTAAATATAGATAATGTTCGGCTCCCAATTACAATTAAATACTCTTAGGCCCAAGTGAGCATGTTTGCATACGCGGTGAACCCTTTGGTATGGGACTACTCTATCCGCGTGGTTAATATGGCACTCGTTAAGTAAACCACATATTAATATTTTTCTATTTGTATTGCTTGTACCGTCCAAATTGCCGTCGAGTTTGTTATTTAGTTGCGTGACCGTAGCGCCACGGTGTCATGGCGTTTGTCACTAATGCAGGCGAAGGGAGAGGCGTCAGGCGCGGGTGCAATCATAAATTTTTCTAGCCTATGCGCATGCGCGCGCTCTTAATAAATAAATTGTATAGAATGCATTTTTAAAAAAAAACAAAATACCTAGTAGCAGTAAAAGTACCCCAAAAATATTTTCATTCCTCTTATATTTGGGCGGAAACCCCCCAAGTAAGCACCACTGGTCAGACGTTGAATACATAATGCTGACACGATAAATCCCCAAATTTTTCAAAAACGAATGTCATTTAACATATGTGATTCGATTCCACAGATATAAGAAAATTTAAAAATACTTTTGATTATTCACGTTGTAGTACTCATGCGTGATATTTAAATTTAATCAATAATTAATATCAAATTAATTATGCAATATTAGCCTTTGCCCGTAGGCACACTGAATCAGTTATCGTAGATTAAGAAAAAAAAATAACAGTTATAATGTATATATATTTTGTATTTCTGATATAAAAAATTATGCAATATTTACGAGTTTTTTTCTTTCTGAATTATACGCATTTTGTATATTTTCTTACAATTTAACAGCCCTGTAAAATGATTTTAATTATTATGTGACGACTGACGATGCATTAAATATTTTATAGATAGTGCGCTCATACGAACTAACCTATTTTGATGGAATCGTTTTGCCTTCATCGCCAATTAACTATGAATATACCCCTTAAAAATTCTAAAACACGTGCTCTTCCGAGATGGATGAAAATAAATAGGACAGTTGTTGTGGTAGTAAATAAAAGTCTGTGAAATTATGCATTTATTTAATATTTCAAAAACAACGCTAACCGTTCACACTGCTTAATACGCCAATCACAAATTCGTCTTTATCGTGACAAATAAAAAATGGATAAATACCTGAATAACTCCTCAGTGGAATCGGTATAAACTTGCCTAGGGACATAGATGTTGACCTAACCTATACATATAACCTAGCATAACCAATAATACTAATACGATTACATGCATTAGTAATTTATTATTTTAATCGTGACTTTTAATGTCACCTCGAAAGCATTTAGGGACGACTCCAATGTTCATTTTGGTTCTTCTGTAGTTTATTCAAAAGTACCTCTTTGCCGCTGTTGAGCCGTTTGTCTTCACACTTCCAACTGAAAAGTCCATTCACACATTCTAGTAGAGAGAATTAGAGGATAAAAAAGAACTAACTTCAATGATAGATATTTTTCAATTCAATCATAAAAAGTTAATTCTTAATTGGGTGTAGGTTTTTCATATGGCAACAAAAATTTGATGAAATTTATTATCAATAAACATAAACTTGTTGCCATAATCGGAGTACCTGTAAACACACAGTAGATGTGAAAAACAGCATCCATGTCTCAAAATAACGCATCTTGGCATCTCCATTATTGCCATTAAATGTGTAGCGTAAAATATTTGTAAAAAACCTATTCACACAGAGAAAAGTTATCATTAATTTTTAGATAGAGAATTAATACAGAGCTCAAATATTTTTTAAAGCCTATAAACAGGAACTTCTCCCAAAATCGCTATCGTGACCCTAACAAATACCTGTCATCGCGTGCACGCGACAGAAGGCTTTCTCGCTCTGGCCTCAAGACGACGAATCATAATTTTATGTACCTCAATACAACAACGACGAGCCCATACCGCGGCAAGTGAGCAACGAAAGCACCCAGCCACTATTTGAAAATACCAATCAAATACCTGCCAAATCCGTCGGTGTGACGACAACTATCGAACGAACGGGGTCAATCCCCATATGCCATATTTTGGTACATTTTACTAAGCTGTAAAACAAGTGTTCACTTTATTACTTGTCATTCATACGTGAACTGTTTAGTGGCGGCTGTTATTGTTATTGCTGGAAGTTTAAGCGTTGGTGGACGTTTAAAGGGTGAAACATAATGATGTTATGCTTACCATTTCGAGGTGATTTGTGATACCTCAGTTTTTCTAGCGGCGATCGCGGGAGCGGCGACGTGACCGTTCGTGGGGTGATCCTGAAAATAATTATTATAATTAAATGACAAGAAAGGGTGAAATATTATCATCTAACATCAATGCGGAAGAGACCGGCGTGGCGGTTTGGTTTGAACAGTAAAATTCTTATTTGCTATTATATGAATTATTTTATTTATTTGTAAAAAAATTATATAATAATCTTCTCAGTATCAAGATGATTATTATCGAACTATACTCTAGTAGATTTTTTTTACACTTTATAATAAGAAAACAAGTGTAAAGTGGAGTCCACTCTATAATCAATAGTAACTTACGCCTACGATGCTTCCGGTCGCGGTCTCTGTCACGTTCACGGTCACGGTCGCTCCGTTCCTTCTCCCGCTCCTTATCGCGATCACGACGCTGGTCCCTGTCGCGATCACGTTCTCGCTCACGGTCGCGGTCCTCATGACGGTTGTTCTTCTCGTCACGATTATTTTTCTCGTCACGATTATTCTTTCGTCACGATTATTCTTCTCGTCACGATTATTCTTTTCGTCACGATTGTTCTTCTCGTCACGATTGTTCTTCTCGTCACGATTCTCCCTGAAAGAGAATGGAAACGCTCTGTATCTTATTTAGTCTTTGACTTGATCCATCGATGTATTTATTTTAAATACAACGCATTTTTTCCTATGCAAACAAAATCCCACTAACCACTAATCAGATTAATAAAATAAAAATATTGCGAAATTATGTATTGTAATCGCAGTTGGGTATTTTATTAATGTAGAACGTTTTAAGTTCGCGCCTTCTACGCTATACAATGCATCAACATGTGAATTGTAGGGAGAACTGTCATAGGACTATAGCTAAAATTAGTTAGGAAATAATTAGAACACATACCTATGTCTATCTTTCTCTCGGACAGAGTCTTTGTCCTTGTCCTTATCGCGATCACGTTCCCGGTCGCGTTCCATTCTCTCCCGATCACGTCTATCGGAACCCAATCCTCCGCCCCTAGTACTCCTTTCTCTTTCTTTCTCCCTATCCTCTCGGCGTCGCTTCTCCTTCTCCTGCTGTTCTTTTTCACGAGATGCTACCATTTCTTCATAGGCCTGTCGTAGTTTAAAATACCTAAGACAAAAAAAAAAAAGAGACATAATACGGCAGCAACAATCAACTGTATATACCAAATTCAGTAGTTAAGTGGAATTCATATATTTCTAAGAGATTAATAGTTGCATGTATTAATAGTAACAATGTTAAATTTTTCTTACCCTACATGCTGCTTTCCAGATAAATGGTCATCAATTCTTTGTTGAGCGTCTCCAACAATCAAAAATGCCCCACATACAGGACACACCTCCATTTGCTTTTCCTGTGCAGCTGCCAATTCAGCGGTCATAGACCAATGACTAAAACAAAATGGCTCGATTAGACACTCTGTAATCTTTCCATTTAACCAAAAGATAAGATGCTCTGTTTACCATGAGCCGCTACTATGGTATGATTTCAAAAGCTGAAGCATCGTGTCTATTCAGTATTCAGACAATTACGATATAATATAAAACAGTATGGCAGTTGCTGTCTAAGAAATACTTGCTTTCATTGAAGTATTAACTTCTGTCTCTTATATATTGCTTGTTATATTGTTTACAAGAAAAAAAAAAGTTTGTGTTTTTAGATTATTTAGAGGATTACACTAATAGGAATAGGTTTTGAATAACAACAATTTGGCTGGATTTTTGTGTTTAAAAATATCAAACCTGTTCTCCTGTTGCTTCAGAAGTTGATCCTTTTCTTCTTTAAGTCTG
>NC_062238.1:7189267-7216795 GCF_905475465.1 Pieris napi | reverse complement strand
TTACGAGTTTTTTTTCTTTCTGAATTATACGCATTTTGTATATTTTCTTACAATTTAACAGCCCTGTAAAATGATTTTAATTATTATGTGACGACTGACGATGCATTAAATATTTTATAGATAGTGCGCTCATACGAACTAACCTATTTTGATGGAATCGTTTTGCCTTCATCGCCAATTAACTATGAATTATACCCCTTAAAAATTCTAAAACACGTGCTCTTCCGAGATGGATGAAAATAAATAGGACAGTTGTTGTGGTAGTAAATAAAAGTCTGTGAAAATTATGCATTTATTTAATATTTCAAAAAACAACGCTAACCGTTCACACTGCTTAATACGCCAATCACAAATTCGTCTTTATCGTGACAAATAAAAAATGGATAAATACCTGAATAACTCCTCAGTGGAATCGGTATAAACTTGCCTAGGGACATAGATGTTGACCTAACCTATACATATAACCTAGCATAACCAATAATACTAATACGATTACATGCATTAGTAATTTTATTATTTTAATCGTGACTTTTAATGTCACCTCGAAAGCATTTAGGGACGACTCCAATGTTCATTTTGGTTCTTCTGTAGTTTATTCAAAAGTACCTCTTTGCCGCTGTTGAGCCGTTTGTCTTCACACTTCCAACTGAAAAGTCCATTCACACATTCTAGTAGAGAGAATTAGAGGATAAAAAAGAACTAACTTCAATGATAGATATTTTTCAATTCAATCATAAAAAGTTAATTCTTAATTGGGTGTAGGTTTTTCATATGGCAACAAAAATTTGATGAAATTTATTATCAATAAACATAAACTTGTTGCCATATCGGAGTACCTGTATAACACACAGTAGATGTGAAAAACAGCTTCCATGTCTCAAAATAACGCATCTTGGCATCTCCATTATTGCCATTAAATGTGTAGCGTAAAATATTTGTAAAAAACCTATTCACACAGAGAAAAGTTATCATTAATTTTTAGATAGAGAATTAATACAGAGCTCAAATATTTTTTAAAGCCTATAAACAGGAACTTCTCCCAAAATCGCTATCGTGACCCTAACAAATACCTGTCATCGCGTGCACGCGACAGAAGGCTTTCTCGCTCTGGCCTCAAGACGACGAATCATAATTTTATGTACCTCAATACAACAACGACGAGCCCATACCGCGGCAAGTGAGCAACGAAAGCACCCAGCCACTATTTGAAAATACCAATCAAATACCTGCCAAATCCGTCGGTGTGACGACAACTATCGAACGAACGGGGTCAATCCCCATATGCCATATTTTGGTACATTTTACTAAGCTGTAAAACAAGTGTTTTCACTTTATTACTTGTCATTCATACGTGAACTGTTTAGTGGCGGATTGTTATTGTTATTGCTGGAAGTTTAAGCGTTGGTGGACGTTTTAAAGGGTGAAACATAATGATGTTATGCTTACCATTTCGAGGTGATTTGTGATACCTCAGTTTTCTAGCGGCGATCGCGGGAGCGGCGACGTGACCGTTCGTGGGGTGATCCTGAAAATAATTATTATAATTAAATGACAAGAAAGGGTGAAATATTATCATCTAACATCAATGCGGAAGAGACCGGCGTGGCGGTTTGGTTTGAACAGTAAAATTCTTATTTGCTATTATATGAATTATTTTATTTATTTGTAAAAAAATTATATAATAATCTTCTCAGTATCAAGATGATTATTATCGAACTATACTCTAGTAGATTTTTTTACACTCTATAATAAGAAAAACAAGTGTAAAGTGGAGTCCACTCTATAATCAATAGTAACTTACGCCTACGATGCTTCCGGTCGCGGTCTCTGTCACGTTCACGGTCACGGTCGCTCCGTTCCTTCTCCCGCTCCTTATCGCGATCACGACGCTGGTCCCTGTCGCGATCACGTTCTCGCTCACGGTCGCGTGTCCTCATGACGGTTGTTCTTCTCGTCACGATTATTTTTCTCGTCACGATATTCTTTTCGTCACGATTATTCTTCTCGTCACGATTATTCTTTTCGTCACGATTGTTCTTCTCGTCACGATTGTTCTTCTCGTCACGATTCTCCCTGAAAGAGAATGGAAACGCTCTGTATCTTATTTAGTCTTTGACTTGATCCATCGATGTATTTATTTTAAATACAACGCATTTTTTCCTATGCAAACAAAATCCCACTAACCACTAATCAGATTAATAAAATAAAAATATTGCGAAATTATGTATTGTAATCGCAGTTGGGTATTTTATTAATGTAGAACGTTTTAAGTTCGCGCCTTCTACGCTATACAATGCATCAACATGTGAATTGTAGGGAGAACTGTCATAGGACTATAGCTAAAATTAGTTAGGAAATAATTAGAACACATACCTATGTCTATCTTTCTCTCGGACAGAGTCTTTGTCCTTGTCCTTATCGCGATCACGTTCCCGGTCGCGTTCCATTCTCTCCCGATCACGTCTATCGGAACCCAATCCTCCGCCCCTAGTACTCCTTTCTCTTTCTTTCTCCCTATCCTCTCGGCGTCGCTTCTCCTTCTCCTGCTGTTCTTTTTCACGAGATGCTACCATTTCTTCATAGGCCTGTCGTAGTTTAAAATACCTAAGACAAAAAAAAAAAGAGACATAATACGGCAGCAACAATCAACTGTATATACCAAATTCAGTAGTTAAGTGGAATTCATATATTTCTAAGAGATTAATAGTTGCATGTATTAATAGTAACAATGTTAAATTTTTCTTACCCTACATGCTGCTTTCCAGATAAATGGTCATCAATTCTTTGTTGAGCGTCTCCAACAATCAAAAATGCCCCACATACAGGACACACCTCCATTTGCTTTTCCTGTGCAGCTGCCAATTCAGCGGTCATAGACCAATGACTAAAACAAAATGGCTCGATTAGACACTCTGTAATCTTTCCATTTAACCAAAAGATAAGATGCTCTGTTTACCATGAGCCGCTACTATGGTATGATTTCAAAAGCTGAAGCATCGTGTCTATTCAGTATTCAGACAATTACGATATAATATAAAACAGTATGGCAGTTGCTGTCTAAGAAATACTTGCTTTCATTGAAGTATTAACTTCTGTCTCTTATATATTGCTTGTTATATTGTTTACAAGAAAAAAAAAAGTTTGTGTTTTTAGATTATTTAGAGGATTACACTAATAGGAATAGGTTTTGAATAACAACAATTTGGCTGGATTTTTGTGTTTAAAAATATCAAACCTGTTCTCCTGTTGCTTCAGAAGTTGATCCTTTTCTTCTTTAAGTCTGTCACAAAGTTTCATAAGTCCTTGAGCTTGCTCCACATTGCCACATGATCCTGCCTCTTCTGCCTCTTGCATTAATGCAGTTATTTTCTCTGAGAGTAATGATACCTGTAAAAAAGTATTTTATATAAGACTTAAGAAGTATTACAAGGTTTATATAAGAATTCATACACTGATTTGTGTTGGGTCTGACACTGAACAGAAATATAAATATAAATTTTACTTGTGTAAAACAAACAAACATTGGCAAAATAAAAATTTAATATTTGACAACCTTTGTGCCGCTAGGCACAAATAATTACATATTTGGTATGAAAATGTACACTGTCAACGGGCTTAGATTAATATTAAATACAATCAATTCACCACCAATTTTAAAATGTTGTATTTGTGTCACACATATCAATTCAAAAAGTATGAAGTAAAATTAAGAGAAAACATTCTTAGAAATTATAAACTGCATAATCATAAGATAAAATCCTAGCGATCATGCAATTGCCTCTGTGTAGTAAAAATAAAATTATTGTTATATATTTACTTGTTCTTGATTCTTCTCTGTTTGAGCTTGAGTCATTGGAGGACCTTCTGGCCTTGAATTCATAAGCTCCAGCCTTTGCTTTCCCTTCTGTATCTTTCCTTAAAAAGCATGAAATTTTTATTTAAACATTTATTTTTTTCAAATTGACTTTACAATGAAAATACTTACTCTCGACATCATTAATCATGTGACGGCAAAATCGTAGAAATTCTTCAATATACTGAGATTTTTTGTAAGAAAAGTCAGCCTTTTCAAATAAGTCTTTAACTTCATCATCATGTACTTTTGGACATGCTCCAAGATCAGCTCTAGTATTAACAAATAAGTCGTGAGGGCAAAACTTTACCATGTAATATTTACAGTACTGTAAAAGAACATATAAACTTTTTAATTTTAATTAAGATTTGTGACTTGGTTTAACTTGTTTTAGTTTTCATATTACAAAGAAAATTAAAAAAGATTACGAAATTATAAGAGCTTTTAAACATAAACTGCGATTTCTATATTTTAAATTATAATGAATAACTATTGTGATTTAGCAACATGGTGTTGCACCAAACTATAATAAGCTTAAATTTTTAAAACAAAATCTATAAGCTTAATCCGTTATTACAACTCACCTCAGGGTCTTCCCAATTGGGTTTTTTTATTTTTTCGTTTGGATTCGTATTTCGATGCCGTCCCATCAATTCGTCAAGTAACTGAGCTGCCGCTAGGACCGCCATGGCTATTCACAAAACTAACCTACGGTTGCTCTAATCGCTGTTAGTACGTTTTGTTGAAGTACTTGCAAACTATTAGTAATTTAAAAACCACATAACATTTTTTTTATTTTACTTTACATTAGAGTATAAACCCAATCATAGCGATTCACTTTCAGGCTGAATAAGCAATATTGAATAATGACTTCCTTTTTAATATACAGATTATTATGGAAGTATCAATTATGAAATAAAGATCTAACTTCCATACGTATTTTGATGACAATCTGTGACATAGGATGAGATACTACCATAGATAAAGCGCAAAAAGAAATAGTAGATACTTATTACTTATGGTCAAAGTGGCACTGCAAAAAGCGACGCGACATTATTTTGGGGTAAATTACTTTAGATTTACTTTAAATGATCATGTGTTGTGTTTATTAGAACCATTCTCTTGGAGTCTGTGCGGCAAGAAAAACATCATAGGAAATAGGAATGCTGCAGTGCTAAATTACCTTTTGTTAGGTCATATAGTGCGACAGTAATCATAAGATTAAAATATGTATGATGATACTTACGTTTCAATAGAATAAAATAAAAAGTATGTAGATAAGAAATCTGTAATAAGAATTTTATTACTTTGCAAATCCGACAAGCCGCGCTATTAGAGCAAGATCCCAGGGCCGCCAGACGTCACGTATTTTCTGACGGATGAAATGTGGACGATTGGGTAGTGTTAGTATGTACTATGATCGTATGCCTACCTGCTAGCTTGGTCAAACGGCCAATTTCCAGATATCAGGTAATCAAGGTACACAAAAACATTACTTACTTCACGTAAATTCTCATGGCTGATTTTTATATATGTTTTCGAATGTATAGTTAAAAATAAATTGTCAATACTCCCAGACACTTTCCGTCGGCCATATTGCTTGACAGACGCTTTAAGGGTCTCAAAATAATTAGTCAACTTCACGTAAATTCTGACGCTCCATTTTTATATATGTTCATCCGACAACTATTTTAAAAGCTTTGACAAGAAGACAGACCGATCCAAGGGGCCAATCATCCCCTAAACTAAATTTTAATATCTCTGAGTGGGAGCGCGAGAACATTATCTACGCGCATGAGACTGAGTGAGACCGACTGCGCTGTTAAAGCCATGAAAAATACTTGAACAGATATATTATATATATTTTTTAATAATAGACTACAGTTGTTTAATTATACATACATGGTATCTGATATAAATGAAGAATTCAATCGAAAGAATTTAAGAAACTTCGATGCCAGTAACTTACCTTGTAAAAGTGAGCTTTGGCTATCGCTAGTCTTTGGAACAATGCAAGTATGAAGATGATAAATATTTTCAACCCCGAAAACAATGGCTGGACACAGATGGATAATATGATTTTACACATACAGATGGTAAATATGATTTTCATTGGTTCGATAGAGAGCAATTACCGGGTTTTGTCAGCGAGTCGCTGGAAGAACAATCAGGTAAATTATTTTCGTTTCTCATATTATTTGTATCTTTTTAGTTTTTTCAGACCTTCATTGTTTAACTTGTTTTTTACAGAGGAAGAAAATAAGGATAATGCTGATGATGACGATCACGATTTAGATATTCAATTTCAAGATTGGCTGGATGATGAATTATCTAATTTCAACGATGATGATAATGAAGATTAAAAGCCACTGTTAAGAAATATTGAAGAATTAATATTTTTCCACTTTGTTTCCAAATTTCCAATAAATTATTAATTAAAAAAATTGCTGCTATTTAAATATAAGTGGTATTTAAAAAAAAATATTTTTTAGTTCTAATTAATAAATTGAAAAAAAAAAATTAAAAATGTCGGCTTACTTTAGTATTATTTATTATACGTCAATTTTTTTTCTTATTTTTGTTGCTATAATTTACTTGTCAACAAAAGTTCTAAAAATTATAAAATATCTGTTCAAGTAATTTTCATGGCCTTAACAGCGCAGTCGGTCTCACTCAGTCTCATGCGCGTAGATAATGCTCTAACGCTCCACTCACAGAGATATTAAAATTTAGTTTAGGGGATGATTGGCCCCTTGGATCGGTCTGTCTTCTTGTCAAAGCTTTTAAAATAGTTGTCGGATGAACATATATAAAAATGGAGCGTCAGAATTTACGTGAAGTTGACTAATTATTTTGAGACCCTTAAAGCGTCTGTCAAGCAATATGGCCGACGGAATGTGTCTGGGAGTATTGACAATTTATTTTTAACTATACACTCGAAAACATATATAAAAATCAGCCATGAGAATTTACGTGAAGTAAGTAATGTTTTTGTGTACCTTGATTACCTGATATCTGGAAATTGGCCGTTTGACCAAGCTAGCAGGTAGGCATACGATCATAGTACATACTAACTCTACCCAATCGTCCACATTTCATCCGTCAGAAAACGTGACGTCTGGCGGCCCTGGGATCTTGGACTATATGGAAAATAGTAAAATAACGGCATATTAAAAATGGTTTGCATCGACTAATATTGTTGACGCACTTTTAAAAGTTTATTAAATAGTAATATAAGAGTGGAAATTTAATACAATGTAGTAATTTTGCATGGTTTTCATTTGAAATATGTTTTTTTAATTCCGCAAAGTAAGTGTGTCAAAGAATGTCTATTTCAGATCAGTTCGCTTCAATCTTTTTAAATAAATTTATTTCAAAAATTGCTAAAAATTGGTATAAAGTGTAATATAACATAGTAGGTTTTATGATTATATTTCTATAAAAAAAAATTACGTGAGGGGAAAAAATACAGTTTAGTAACTTCGTCGAGACTTTAGACAGTTTCCGATGTCTTCCAGTACTTTACATTTGATAACAGGGCGTTTTACTTTAATTTTGAACTCATTTCGCGGTAATCGGTAAGTTTAAACATTAATATATATATTTTTTCAAGTACTTAAGTATACATTTTACAAAATTTGTATTTATTTACATTAAATATTTATAATAAAAGGTATGATTACTAATAAATATTAGTAATCATACATTTTAATTACTTACTGAAATAGGTATGAGCCTTATTATAGTTGCTTTAAAATAAAGTAATAAAAAAATACTTTTTATTCACTATAGCGACACTATAGTAAATAAAATAAAATAAAATAATAAATAAATAAGGAAATAAAATAAAGGCCATTTTTTATATGAAATAGATCTCGATTTTCCATAGTGCGCTGGCTTTCCGCACTTACAATACATTAAAGTTAATACTAAAGCTTGACCCTTAACGCGGCGCACGCAACGGATGCTCACAATAAGTGAAAATGTAATATTATGTTCCCCTAAAATTAAATCCACTTGTCCAGGCGGTTTTGGCGTAGCCTACGATTGTCCATAGACCATCATCTACTGCCAAACGAATTTGTTGAGAATGGTCACGTGACCAAGCGTGAACTAATGTCAATTGTCAATCTTTGTTATTTAATATTTATTATTTGTATTTTGTAATTTGTATACTTATTTCAGATTTCGGACGATGGACCATGGTCTTAGGTCAATGAAATAACCCGATCTAACTATTAAATAATGTTACCTGAAACTGAACCGTGTCAGAAACAACTTGCAAGGGCAAAATTACGAGAGTCATTTCTAAGATCTGTTATGGAATTAGAAGGTAAAATTAATAATATATATAATAAAAAAATCTTAAAATTAATTACAATAAAACAAGTAGAGTTCACTATTAAAATAAATAATATTTCAGGGAAAGTTTGTAAAATTGTAACATATGAAAAATCAATGTTGGAAGCTACATTTTCGGGTTGGAATCCAGATGGCTCAGAGATACTTGTTCAAAATATGAAAACACCTGCAAATTTACAAATGGATTCTGCTATTTTAAGAACACCAGATATTCTATCAATTACCTTTGTAAATAGTCTCGAATAAAGTTAAAACATACCAATATTCTTTATCTATAGTTCTAGTCTATATAAGTACATAATAAAATTAAACAAAAAAAAATCAGTAACATTGTTTTAGACTAAGACTATGGATCAACATTGTAATTGTTTCATATTATAATACAATAAGTCTATTTGATCAGATTCTAATTTAAACCGCTTGAATTAATTGAATTTGTGATGAAATAAATTGTGTCTATAAAAGTTAGTAATTTCTTAGCTGAAATAAAATTTTATAAGATACTATATGTATGTTTCCTAGTTGATAGCAGTATGTATGTAATTTTTTATAGGAATGAATAAGACTGGCAATAAACCTAAGATATTTGTCTACATTCTTTCACTAGTGTAAGAAGCATATATTATTATTTTCTGCTAGTCTTTTTGCACAGGAGTCGATAAAAATGCAATAATCCCTAAAATAAATAATTTTCAAAGATTGTAAGTGCTATTAAATTGAAAATTGGTACATAATGTCTTCCAAGATAAAGAACGGATTTTGTATGTAAGCTTTTTTTGATGGCATACTAAACGTTTAAAGGAGAAGGATTAATTTTCACTCTACGATCAACCCCTATTTTTTATTTGTTAATTAAAATCTTATGACTTGAACTCTGAGGTTAATATATGTATAGAGAAAAATTCACAGAAAAACCTAAAAAGTTTTCATTCCAGAAAACCGAACAGTCTCTGGAGTAGCATAGCAAAATGTTCCATGTTGGTATGTACTAAAAAGGTAGGCTAAGTAAAATTACATTAAGTAGAAACGAAATTCGCGATGGCAGCTAGTAATAGTATAATTATTATGGCTTTGGGTTGTCTCAGAAGTGGTTTATAGTATCAATAAAAAGAATTAATGAAACAGAAAAAAAGACTTGGTGGTATATAACAAAAAAGCAGTGTTTGCCACTAGCCACTAGGCTTCAGCGTGCGACTCCCATCCCTGAGGTCGGAGGTTCGATCTCCCAGGCTTTGCACCAATTTCTTTCTTTGTGCGCATTTAACATTCGGTTTAACGATGAAGGAGAACATAGTGAGGAAACCGGCATGCCTTAGACACAAAAAGTCGACGGCGTGTGTCAGGCAGAGGAGACTGGTCACCTACTTGCCTATTAGATTGACAATTGATGATGAAACAGAAATCTGAGGACCTAAAAAGGTTGTAGCGCCATTGATGAATGTATGCACAATTTGATTAATATAACTGAAAGTTAAAAACACATTTTTATTGAATGTATAAAGTTAAGGAAAATAAAGTAAAACAACAAACAATTTCCATTCTGTTATGGTGTTATGGTAATGGATGGGCCATTACAACTAATTTAACTTGGCAACAGCTGCATACTATGGATTAAATATTCTTTGTTTATTTATTACTAAGAAAATATGGTTTTAATTGACGAAGCACTCAACTCATACGAGATTTGTTATTTTCCGAGATAAAGAAGTATTAGACTATACATCATAAAATTAAAAAAAAAACATGAATACCTACTGAAATTTATGTTGAATTTGAAATTAATAAAATTATGTCTTCGGGTAAATGTGTCTTAAGACTGACTAATAGAGACATAAAACCGTCTAACCGTTTGTATGAAATCAGAATATTACTCTAATCTTATTAATAACATATTCTTCAATACCATCAATATATTTCTTTGACCTAAAAACCTCAGTCCAAACAATATTATGAAATATGAATGGCGACAAAGGCCAAACCTCATGATTTGTTGATGCTGAAGTGATTGAATCGTAATTTGACTTAGCGATAGCGTGGTCTTTGGCACGAGGTTTAGCGTGAGTCTCATACAGTCAATTGTATTGATATACGGAACATATTGGATTTGATATACGGAAAACAACATTGTTTGAAATTTGTTGTTGACTAAGTTACAAAATAAGAAATGAGAAAATATCCGTACATACATGTCGGAAACAGAAACAGTTGTCAGTCTGCGTAAGAAGTACTTAACTTCTTACGCTTATTAGTCACGAAAGATTCATCTTGATCATGTTTTTAATATATGTACCTACCTACTCATTTCTTTGAAGAAAACAAGAGTATAATTAAGCAGGCATACATTTAAATTTCGGACTTTTTAAATGTTATTCAGTTTTATAATGTATTTGTTTTAGTTTATATTTGTAATAAAAATATTTATTGGAATACATATATGTACTTACATAAAAATATTTTAAGTAGTCGTAGACGCTTCAAATATTTTAAAATATCGTAGTTGGTATCTTTTAATGAATAAAACTACGCATTAAATAATCTTTATGTGCATTAAAGTTTTCTGTCTACAATGCCAGTCATGTCATTAATATGAATAGCAGCGTGGAGTATGCGCTATACAAAGCCGACCGAATCGATCTAGCAACAGGTACCGACGCTCGTTGGCAGTACGGTTGACAAACAGCTCAACGGTTCGCTTCGAATAAAAAAAATCAGGCTTTGTCTAGCAGTGTAAATTCTGATCCAAATCCTTACGCTTAAATTTCTTATTATAGAAGTCAAGTTAAATAAAGCTAAGAATATACAACTTTGGTCATATTAAGTTTTTTTTTTTGTAAGTACATATTTATAATTTAAAAACGCAATAAATATATAAAATAGTTTTTTATTAATTAAAGACAACCAACTGGGTTATTTCCTTTCCTATTCATTGTAAAAGGCATAGATAAAATGTTAAGTAATAATGTGTTAAGTGTGACTCCTGTATGTCCACTGTCCAGTCCAATCCTTTTCGACTTAAGAGAGTCACAAATCTCAAAAGTGAATATTACCCATAGTTTAGGTTAAGTCATAACTCTTAATCATTGACAGCTGTCATTTTATATTTATTATCTTCCCTTCTCAATAGACTCGTATCGAACTCTTAATTTGTAATTTATGCGTGTTGTTATTGTTTTATTAATTGCAACATGAAATGTTTGACCTTTTAATACAACAGTAGATAATATATTGTGTGTACGTGAATACCATAAATAATAATAATTCAGTGACGCAACAATGCTTTATGGGCCTTGACTTTAGATTGCATCTTTCGACCGCTTTTTTTTATAGGTAAGCTGTTTGTCACACCGTCGGAGACATCGCAGTTTCCTCACGATGGATGTTTATCCTCCTACAAGTGTTTATTGCGATAGTGAAAATTTAAACCGCACAGGCGGGGCTTAAACGCACGGTTTCTAAGTTGGTAGTCGCAGCAAGCATTAGGGCAACACTTAAGCTACGTGTAAGCGCTTAGTTGCGTCTAAAGGTGGGAACTGACCAACGTTACGAGGTGTAATGTAACATGTTACACAGCGAGCATTCGTGCAGTCAGTACGTCGTGTTACGGGGAAACCAGCGAGCAACGAGCCGCTCGTTGCTCGCTTTGAGTGCTCCACCAGGCAGTCGGTTTTTCGGCGAATCCTGTGACTGTTACGCGGTTCAGTCAGTACGCGTCGCACGTCACGAGTGATCATGATTATGATTTTGTATAAATTGTGTCTTTTTTAATTACTTTTGGTCCAAATAAATTCAACAGTTCTTCAAAATGGAGACATGCGTACAAAGTTTTTATACTGTCCAGTAATCATTTGGTTTTTTAATATTGCAATCAATAACAAACCACCTCGTACGCCTGTATTTTTAAATAAGTTTGATGTCCAGTAACATTTTTTCTTCTTCTTAATTTGGATGAAAAAATAATTAAATCGAATGAAAGATATAGATACGTCCTCGCTGTCGGCCATCTCGTGAACACTGGCGGCGAAAGCGGAGCACAGAGTTTTTACGAGCATGTTACGCCAATTTTAAAACACAGCGTAACATTCTCGATGCGTTTAAACGCTCGATGCGAATGCTACATTACACCTCGTAACTTTGGTCAGTTCCCACCTTAACATGCGATTGGCAAAAAACATTGTTAACAATTTTGACGTGTAATTTTTTTACCGTGTCCGTGAACCGATCGAGGTGTCAAATGATTCAGATTTGAAGCGAATGGGTCCCATAGATTATCAGCGTGATACTTTTAGGATACGAGCTAAAATGTCTCATGAAAAATCGAAACACGCGCCGCCACGTGGTGATGAGTCGTTTATAAGTTGATGGTTTATTAACATATACCGATAAATAAAACGCTATTAAGATGAAAAGAGGCGTGCATTGGTTATCTCACAAAAAGTCGAAAATTTCTAAAGCTCATCTTTGTCTATTACACCATAACTACTATTTGTCAGAAACATTCATTTGATTGTTTTTTATGTTGGTATCACAAGACCCGTGAAATACTCATTTACCTATTATTTTTATAACGTCACCTATAAAAGTCTTTTGTACAAACAGCGTGTAGGTACTTATTGATTTTGAACACAACCTGCCAGTCAGCATATTAGATTCAGATGAATTTTCCCTTTCATTAGGCCAAAATTTGTTTTATTTGACCTCGGATACAGCTGCTTTAAATAAGCTCGTAGAAGAGATGAATTTGTACAATATTGGTAAAAAATCTAGCAACATTTTATGATTTAGATGTAGGTATTATGAATATTGAGCAATTTAACTTTAAACTTTACGTGCTTCCTTTCTAACTTTACCTTTTACAAGTTAGTAATATAATTTATTCGAAATATAATAGACTTTCTATTTTGATGTAAACGTAAAGTAACAATGTTGTTGGTTGAACGCGCCAATCTTACGAAGGTTCAAATTAAATAAACAGAAACTGTGTGTATATTTTTATCAAATTTATCCAATAAGGAATTTAGTTATACAATTTATATGTAGCCGCTCGCTTGTTAAAAATTGGTTTACAGAATGTCATTAGAAGAATTGATTACACAGCTTAACTTAAGTGCAAATGTAATGTGACTTGTCATAGTTAACTCCATAATTTAATTAGCTAAATTAACGTTAGATGGCGCCACATACACTTGAATTTTACTCAGTCGCGGGTTATCTCGAGACAATAATATATATTTTTTATTTGTAACTATTATTATTACTATAATGATTTAATGATGATTCTAATTGTATTGAAAAAAAACCAAAATAGTAACTGCTTACATATATCATGTCAAATTATTCTCTCATTAATTTAGCTCGTTAAAAAATTCCCGGTCAAAATAAGTTTCATTCAAAATATAAAGCCCAAAGGCTGCGTACAATATGTTTCGTCAGCTCGTTAGAAAGTTTTATAAGTACACAGTATAGTAGAAATAGTCATATACTAAAGTATATATATTTATACTTTAGTATATATGTGTTTTTCAAATATATTCTATTATAATCTGAAGAGGCATGAAATATCGATTAAAATAATATGTAATGTAATATAAACTGTAATAGTTGCATATATATAAATTGTGTAATTTCATGCTGTAAAAAAAAATTATACTCTCATCTTAGATTAAAGTAGGTACACAATTCGAATTAAATAGAATATATTTATCTTAATCATACATAAACTTTCGTTTGCTATTTTTTTATGGAATAGGAGGCAAACGAGCAGGTGTGTCCCTTAAAGTTAAGTGTTTACACTTAAATTGGCATGTCTAATACGAAAAATACATGTTTGTACATAGTTGATTTATAAACCCGTGTCGATGCGAGCTCCGACCTGAAAACTTTAAATGAGTAGGTATTGTGTACCGCCCTAATTAATTCCCAACATTTAAGCTTGCTCTAGATTCAAAGTTGTATAAAATTAGAACGGATATGAAAACTTTAAAGTAGGAAATGATCCTGTGTCAACAATATGCGTTGTGCTAATTAAAGTCAATTGTCAAAATATTTATTCATTTAGGCACTTTTTTTTCTTCTTTATGGCTCTGACACGGTTCTTGCATTAGCTATATAGCACTTGTACACATATGAATGTCATAAAACATTAGGAAATTACTATAAATTTACAGTTGCCAGTTAAAAAAAAAAATTACAACGTACTTGTAAGGAGTTGTAACAATTACACCTTGCTCCACATGACTCTGACTTATTTTACATTTTTATTATATATAAATGAAGCATTATACATATATAATAAAAATGTAAAATAATATCTATCAGCAGAAGCATGGTGAAATATGATTCAGCTGAATCCTTGATTTCAACCTTGTTGAAATTAATAATATCATCGCATATACGTTATCAAGTCCACCAGTCACCAACGGTAGCACCCGTTCACACGTACAACGCAGGGGCAGCCGTCGATGCCCAAAATTAAAGATATAAATTTAAGGGTAGATTCGTTAAGTATTGCTTAGTTGCGATTATTACGATCTTAGGTACTATTCTATATATGATAGATAATAAAATGTTACTTTTTATTTCTTTTGTTTTTCTATACAAATACTATTCGAAAGTGAACGTAATGCGTCCTAGAATCTTTTAGTTCTATGAATCGCTGCTGTTGATTAATCACAATTTTTATTTTTTAACAAAGTAAATATCGTCTATGGCGTGTCATTGTTCAGATACTAGGCACTGCGTCAAGGTTGTCTATGATTGACATTACATTGTGATTTTTAAATTTTGATAATATTTACATTAAATAAAATTATTGTAATAAATTAAATTCAAACATGGAAATAATACGCTCTGCCAGTCATACAAAAAGCGTTATTAATAATTTATATTATAACTTGATATATATTTTATGAGAAGGGAACAAAGAGACGTATAAAACTTGTTTGTAATTAAATTATTTATGGAGTCCTGTGAAGTCGCTTTTACTGCTTTAATGATGAATTTTATGAGTGCAATAGCTGGGAAAATATGTTTATACTAATTAATAATTTTATTTATAACTCTTATCGAAATATAACCTATAATTAAAATGATTAATGTAAGTAATGTCCAAATTTTATCATTAAATGTGTTTTATATATTAAAATATGGTTTTATATGAAAGCAACTTAGAACTTCCACAATTGGTAATCAAAAACAGGAAATTTTCCCGTTCACAAAATCGAATATGAAGTAATATTGTTTCCGTTTTTATAATAAACTCCATCGAACTTTGTAATTGGTGTTCAAATACGTTATAACTACGACCCATTTTTAATAGTAGAATTCACAATGGTAAATTATTTTGCATGGCCATCATTACTTTTGACTGTTTAAATAATATTACCTACTGTAAATACTTTATATAATGTTCTACATTGAAATATTGCATTACTTTGTAAACATGTTTTGAGCTCCATTTAATAGGACCACGTCTAAGTTTTCTTTTGTCCCTTTTGTAGGTCTGTTTGTGAAGGGAGGAGTTACGATGCGAATCAATATTTGTTTGCGTTCTCTTCACCTTTTTAATCCGACCCTTGGGCGACTTTGTAGTCAAAGATGGATTAGCCTTTAATCTAAATTGTCATATAATGATAAAACTTCTTGTTTAATTAAATATAAAAGACTTTCACGCAAACTGGCTTCTTATTGTATTGATTTATACTAAAATATTCACATCTTAAATTTCCTATTGCAACAAGAATAGGTGACTAGGTCTTAAACTAGTTGCTAACAGCGCCACAGACGATTCTCTAACTACACGTAGTGTGAAGGAATCCCGGATATACACGAAATTGGATGTTCATTATATGTGTTAATGCTGGTTGGTGAACCAGAACATGTTTTAGAACTAAAAATTGATCTGCTACTAGCCTGCCCTGCGATTCTGTAACTTACTTTTCGAACTCACGCAGCGGTTTTTGCATCGACGGTCGCTCTCAAATCAGTCGTGAAGCAGTCATTTTATGATTTGGCATTCTAATAAACAATAAACTACAAGCTCCCACCTTTTCAGAATGCCAAATCATAAAATGACTGCTTCACGACTGATTTGAGAGCGACCGCCGATGCGAAAACCGCTGCGTGAGTTCGAAAAGTGAGTTACAGAATCGCAGGGCTGTACTAAAAAATATTAATGAAAACTCATATGAGTCTCTTCCGTACCTCATAATAGACGAGTCAAGGACATATTTTTGTCTAAATTGCAATACAGCGATAAACTAAAACAGATGATGTTAGGCAAAAACCGGCACATTTTGTTAATGTAAGTAAAAACTTTACTAATGTACAAAAAGTCGGGAACGCGGGCGTCTCAGACTAAACAAGGTTTTGTAAGCAGATACCTGTTGAACGGGTGATTTGTGCTACATTGTGAACATTTCAAGTTGTTCTAACAAAGCTTAGGATTTAGAAAGTTTCAGATTGAGTTGGGCAAATATAAGAAAACTAATGTTAAGATACCCGTAATCCCACATGAGGCAGTTCAATTGGGCTAGTCTACTTAATAACTTTCTAGCTAAGTGTTTTTTGTCCTTTTTTAAAGAACAGGGGGCAAACGGGCAGGAGGCTCGCCTGATGTTAAGTGATACCGCCGCCCATGGAGACTCTCAATGTGATGCCTGTTAAGAATTGGTACACTCTTTTCTTGAAGGACTCTAATTCTAATTGGTTCGGAAATACTTCAGTGGGCAGCTGGTTCCTAATAGCGGTGGTGCGCGGCAAAAACTGTCTTGATAAACGCTCAGTTGTGGAACGACTTATTCTTCCGTCAGGAATCAAAGCCAGTTCCATTGAGCCAAACATCATGTACATTAACGACCTGAAAGCGGTTAAAAATATATGGTTGTGTGTGTAAAAATGTACAAACTCCCATATTGCTTTAATCAAATTTAAGTAATGGGGTCAGGGTTTCTCATAAATTTATCAAATCAGTGCTCATAATTATTTGTTGAAATATTAAGCATGACTACGACAGTTACGGAATTTAACATCCGTGTCGTCTTTTTGAAGATTACTCTCGGACCGTAGATTTAATTTTTAAGCAGCTTACGCCCATCGTCAGCTAATCGCTGGTATTAAAGATTGCGCTTAAGTCTGAACGCCTGAAAGATGTCTTTGGAAAACTATAAAGTGTTTTATTAATTTTGGAGCATCATAAATGCTTCAACTGCTTTTTGAAAAGGCCTTGAAGATTACTACCAACCTTAATTTTTTTCTTTTATTCAAACCTGATAGGTAATAAGAGATCATTATTGTAGCACCAATATGTACATAAGTTTACATGAAATCTTCTCCGGGCTTCATAACTATTACCTGTGTCCCGAACCATCGGTCCACCATTGGGTGGCGAATTAAGTCTTTCCAAACAGGGAGTCTCGCGCCCCGTATAGCAAAATTTCCACGAAGATATGTCGTTAACATGTCCCTAAAGTTACATTACCCTAATGAGGTCTGGAAGAGATATTAAGATGGGTATAATTTTTTTAGCACAGGCAAGTAGCTGCAGGCAAAACGTATGAACGTAGGCCTACGTTTTGCATATGTTACTTTATAACTGTAATAATTGTGATAAGATGTATTGATAAGACTATAACTACTCCAACTAATTTCCTGTTTTAAAAAATTCAAACATTACATTACAAACCTACTGACGTACTAAATATAAGTAACGACGTAAAGTACGTAATAAATATAAGAAGAAACAAAAACGACCTTAAAGCAAGTACAACTTAGCGAAGAAAACCGAATACAGCCGTTAAGTTTCAAGAATATTGGCTTGGGTTTTCAATATTAAAACCTATTGATATTAGACGAGCTCAGTCCTTAAATTTTATTTAAGAAGCTCCCATTTGATCATTTTCTATCTGCCTCGTATGACTCTGTTAACCTTGTGATTGTATTTTATATTTTTGTTTCTACATATTTTTATTTATTATTATTGTTATTTTATCTTTAGATTTTACTTTATTTTATTTTAGATATAGTAACGTGTTATTTAGGGTTGCCTGGAAGAAATCGCTTGTTAGCGATAAGGCCGCCGTTGCCTTATAACTTTTGTAACCTGTTTTTTATTTTTGTTATGTGTATGCTTTTGTTTATGGTAATAAAGTATAAATAAATAAATAAACATATCTTAAGGTAATACTACTGATTAATCCATTAAATCTAATGTTTTTAGGTTTTGTCACACAAATTACCCACCTCGTTAATCACTGCCGCCCTTTGTTGCCCAGACTAAATATTTTATTGCGTTTATAAAATACGAAGCTACCAATTTATCTCCGATTTCTATCTGTTCTTGTTTGCAACAAAAACACAAAACTTTTAATGTGTTTCTAATAAATTTACTCAAAAACATTAGAACGCTACATAGCGTGTATATTCCATAATATTTAATGAAATAAATGTATTGAAGTGCCAAGCCGTTAAGTATAGACCTTATAAATGTAATTTGAATATAATTATTATATTACAGTTTAGGAATTACATTTACATTATTTTTTCGCATGAATTTGGAGGGTCTAACATTTCTCGTATTACGTCGTAAATATGTATGGACGTTTTGGTCTATATATTATGGTCTTTAGGTCAGTCTGCAGTTTGCAATTTGTTTAATGTCTTGAATATTCTTGTTGATGCTAAGGCGTCCATGCGTCGGGTTGTCTCTCTCCCTATGGCGAGGGGGCCGATGGCTGGCCATGCGTCACACTCGTGTGTGGGTGCTACTTGTGGTGACTGGTCGAACTTGAATTCGTATATGCGATGATGTTAGTTATTTCAACTATGTATTTGCGTGTTGTTCCCACGAGAATGTAAGTGCGTGCTCCTATTTCACCATGCCTACTGCTGATGGAGGACAAATCTTTGTTTTGATTTTTTTAAATTATTAATTAACTTTACTTTACTTAATACTTAAGATGTTCTGTGGAACATGGTGTTATGGTTGCAGCTCCTTATAAACATTGTGTAAAACAAGAAACTTGGCGATTAAAAAGAGTGGCGGAGAGTTTATTGCCAGTTCCTCTCGTCCATACTACGCCCTTGATTTGGGAACTGGCAGTAAATGTAAAATTAGAAGCGCTTGGAAATTAATATGTATTTCTTTATTGACGTTCTTAAGTACATTGTGTCACCTAAATGAATAAATGATTTAGACTTATGACATTTGATGAGCTCATTACTAGACTGGAGATTAAATTACCGTGAGTATATATTTATATTCCGTAAACCACATAACATTAGGTACAGTCGTGTCGACATGTAAATAAAATAAAATCCTTAGCACATCGTAAAACGGTAAAGATACGGTAATGTGGTTCAAAGTACAATAATAAAACCTCATTAGAACTAAGATATGAAGAGCAAAGTGTAGATATGGTAGAAATATACTTTGTACACACGGTATACACGCACCGATTAACCTAATAAAATCGGTAATCGAAAAATTTACTTTAGCAAAATATCTATAATATTAATAATTATATTACAAAGATGAAAATGTTTTTGTTATTTTGTATGTTTTAAAGGAAAGAAAAAACTATTGTCCGATTTTAGGGAAAAAACAATTCACGCCAAGAATGTTACGTTATTTTAAATACATAGATTATTTTAATTTCCAAAATATATGTCCGTGCAAGGTTAGGACGAAGTTAATAAATAAATGAGATGATCATTTAAACTCATTCTCATCCTGACTCATATCATTTACATGTATATTTAGTTCTTTAATTAGACATAGGGATCGTCTAGCTCAGGACAAAATTACTTAACCTTAAAAATGCAGGATGTATTGTGTTATGTTTCGTAATACTTTGATCATAAAAATATTCAATCGCTTTTGCCATAGAGTTTTCAGTTTTCAGTTCAGACATTTTGTAACCTAGACATATATGAATACGATTTATTATATTCTTAGTATGTGATTTGTAACATATAATGAGTGATACCTATATTAAAAAATCTCAAAAACCAGAGAGAACAATGTAATGAATACCTGGCTTGACTTGTGCGTTAATTTTTAAAAAGCTATTCTTCCGAGCCAAAATGAAATGAATAAACAATGTGCTCAGTATAATGGAATCCATACGGATTGTTCCTTTTTAAACACTGTTTTGTTTTGATTGTTTTACGAGCTTACTGATGCTTGCGATTCTGAAGCTTTTTTACAATAATTTAAAAAAAATAGTTACATGGCATTGAGGGGCATATAATATGTGCGCAATTAGTACTTGCTCATACGATAAAATAAAATCATAAGTGGTTTTATTTTATCGTATGAGCAACGTGTAAGGCAGCGTGTAAAGTATTTAGAATACTGATACCTTCCAAATAAAGAAACATGACTAACGGTGCCAATATAAAACTGTGAGTGGTTTTTTTATCCAAACTTTTTATCATAAATTATGTTACAATGTCTCTATATTATTAAGTCTCTACTTAACTGACTATAAACGACTGATGAAGTGTTATGATCCGATGATATTTATCAAAATATAAAAACATAAATATACATTATAGCTTAAGAATCTTGTAAATATTTTTAACATAGGTAAATTATCCAGATAATTAATTTATTATAAATTAACCCATATTATAAATTTATTAATTATATAATCTTCAAAATGGGCGAAGGTAAATATTTATGCGTGATTAAGTACCCAAATCGGTTTACAAACGGAAAAGCTTTATAATAAATATTAAGTATATCAAATCAATCACATCGTAAACCTCTTAACGGTTATTTTCGAAAGTGTGAAAAAAGCCAGCTTGCCTGCGAAGTCATCCGATGAGAAATAAGACAAATTATACACACACTATAATTATCTAATTTGCGATATGATGCATGTATAACAATATTTGAAAATGATATCCTTTTAAAGATTACTTAACAAAAGAAGATCTATTAAATTGTATATGTAACGAAGTATATATATTAATTTACTTTATATTTGTTGTTTAGATAACACAATAAGGCTTTATTATTTTTTCTCCTTCCTATATTTACTAGATAAAATTCACGCTTATTTATTTAGAAATCACAGTACTAAGACAAATTATGACGCACATAAAAGGCCTTTGTGTAAAATAAAAATCAAAGTCCAAAAGTGAACTAGGCGTTCTAATGACTTCTTTTTGCAGAATTTTTAAGAAATATGTTTGGTGTTTTTTATCGTTAGTAAAATTTTGATAGTTAAATTAAATGCTCAGGAGGGATGATAAGGAGGGAGCTTGTAGTTTAATGTTTAACAGACTGCCAAACCGTAAAATGACTGCTTCACGACTGATTTGAGCGCGACCGCCGCTGCGAAAACCGCTGTGTGAGTTCGAAAAGTGAGTTACAGAATCGCAAGGCAGTGTGTATAAGTTATTCTCGATAAGAATATTGTAGTAATAGATTGTTTTAATACTACTCCGTCTAATAGATGTACGATGTAAACCTATTCTGATAACAAACAATATTCGTTGGTAATTATATTCGGCAACAAAGGACTTCATATTAATATTGTAGTGTGTGGTTGTCGGATTCGGCTATAATTAATTAAACTTAGAAATCTAAGTTACGTATACGTAATACGTAAACCTTTATAAGAATAAGAAGCATAATAGAATAATGTATAAATATACATTCTTTTATTTTCAAAATAAATGTTGAACAATGCAATATGACATCTCGATTGAAACTATTAAGCTAAAGGAGCAACAAAAAAGGTTATATCTAATTAATCAAATTCTCGTGTCGCGGTGTTTGTAGTTAAACTCCTCCGAAAGGGCTTAATTCCCACGAAATTTTGTGTGCATATTGGGTATGTCTGAGAATTGGACAACATCTATTTTTCATCCCCCTAAATGTTAAGGGTAGTCCACCCCTAAATTTTTTGATACAGCATTTAAAAAAAACATACAACCCCTAACTTTCACCCCTCTACGATCAACCCCTATTTTTTTATTATAAATGTATACATGGCAAAACGACGTTTGCCCGGTCAGCTAGTATTATATAGTATTACGAACACTATTTATATTAAAATGTTTGAGGTTCCATGCTCCAGATACTAGGCACAAACAGGGCTAATGTGAAAGCTTTTAGTAAATTTAACCAAAGGCAACTTTTGACTTAGCGAGTCATTTGGCCAAAATCACGCAGTTTCTGAATTTGTAATCCCGATATAATATAAGGGTATAAAGGCACGAGTTGTAATATCCGGAGCAACCTGCTGTAAGGGACGAACATCTGATACTAGGATCCTTGAAAATGGCCAAATCGACTTAATGAGATTCGCGATGCTTCGATAACAATTTCTGAATATTGATCAATGTCTTCATTCATTATAGAATTTGTATAGGAAAAACATATTGCATAGCGATTTTTAAAAAATATATACGTCTACTAGTGGACCCCACAGACGTTGTCCTGCATGATATTTCAAGCTATTAGGATATTAAAGTATGAAAGTACCGACTGCAGCGCCACCTGCTGGGCTGATTTGTGAATCTAAACCATTCCCAGATCCCCTTGAACACACACAAAAAATTTCATCAAAATCGGTCCAGTAGTTTGAGAGAAGTTCAGTGACATACATACTCACAGAAGAATTATATATATAAAGATGTACTTTGGATAATTCCTCAACTATATTATCGTCGGAGGTATATGGTAACTTATGTGCGTATAGATATTATCACAAGCAAAATAGAATTTATAACTAATATGATTAAGTACTATTTATTTCTGTTAACAAAACTGCTGCGTAGATGTTACGATTTTAGAAAATTTATAGGGCTTTTAGAAAATCTACAATTATTAATTTAATTATTCTTAAAGTACATTAACAATAATAGTTATAATGCTTAGTACAGTAAGATACGTTATCATACCCTCTATAGGTTAGAATTGCGTTAGTGTTTAATAAATGCAATAAATTACTAAAGGCCTTATTGGGCTCTGATGATACAAAAAAATACCCGCCTAAGCGGTTAATTTTTGGTGAAAGTTTGGCGAGGTTCTTTGCGTGGGACCTGTAGCAATTGTTATTCTTGCCACATGAGTATTCCGACACAATTCACCATCTCTAGTTCTCCAATAAATAGTAAAACGAATAGTACTATTTTATCTAATTGTATATCCTTACTATGCATTGTACAAAACGCCCTCGAGTGACCCAACCCTATAGATGCGGGATCGTTCGCGTTGTGCTGCGGTGGTTGCGTTCGTCACAAAAGCGGGCGCAGGAAGACGCGGGGTCGAAATCATAAACTTTAGGCTTGGTAAACTGAAGCCGAACATAAATAAAGTTATCGAACTATAGAACACAGCCAAACCACGTGCGTTACCACGAGGCACAAGTGCATCTGCACAAGCAAGTCGAGACAGAACTTCAAGTATTTTTTTAATATGATTGATAAATCTAATATATAAAATTCTCGTGTCGCGGTGTTTGTGGTTAAACTCCTCCGAAACGGCTCGGCCGATTCTCATGAAATTTTGTGTGCATATTGGGTATGTCTGAGAATCGAACAACATCTATTTTTCATCCCCCTAAATGTTAAGGGTAGTCCAGTCCACGCCAAAAATTTTTTTAAAATTTTAGATAAAAAATTTAACCTTTATTTTTTTATGTTACAACATTAAAAAATACATACAAGCCCTAATTTTCACCCCTCTACGATCAACCCCTATCTTTGATTATAAATGATATACATGACAAAACGACGTTTGCCAGGTCAGCTAGTATAATATAAGAATCTAAACAAATTGTAACATAGAACTTGACTTGTTTTAAAAGTTCAATAATTATACTTACATTGTTAAAGTGTAACTTTAAGACAGGCACCAGTCAATTTATCACAAAAATCAGAAATATTTCACAAAGTTGGTAGAATTTAGGAAGTTTATCGTTAGTGTCAGCGACAGGTCGATGGGAGGGCTTCCGTTCGCAACATGAGTTGTAATTTCCGGTCGACTTGCCTTAATCCTGATCGACATTTTAACTTACATACGCTTCAACTTATTTAATTTAAACCATTACTATTTTATCGAGTTAGTTGATTGTATGCTACTGTTTGTTTTAACGTGATAACGTCTTTAAAATTGTTTTAGTCGGGTGACATGTTCAGAAACTTGTGTCACACCAAAACCTCACGAGCGCGATCGCAGGTATAACGAGAGAGAGACGGACCGATCTCCCGTCTCATCTCGAGCTCTGCCAGTCATTCCGTGAATGTATGAAGAAAAATGTATATCATAGTCGAATAAGTAAACTTGTCATTTTACACCCGAAATTTATCATCAAAAGTGTGAATAAAACGATAGATGTAATTTAAAATTTGAAAAAATTGTTATCTTCATTAATTCCTTACTTCCCAATAACTTATAGCACCAATAAGACGTTATCACGTAAACATCTCGATCGTAAACCTACTTTACAAACAACCAATATTTTTTTGTAATTCAAAACACTACGACTGCAAATATCTGAATAAACTAGAAAAATTGTGTAAGAAAATTAATTAATATAAAAAGCAGCCTTTTACTTAATACTGCACTATTTTATTGTATCGTATCTTTATCTAAAATACTTATAGCTATACCTATAGCAATATTCAAATTATGAAAGTCAAAGCGTAAAGTTTTTATGGTAAAGTTATTTATTTATTCAAAGAAAATGGTAATAAAAAAAAAAGTGGCTTAAAGGCTCCTGAAAGTGAACTTGTCACTCTGAAAATAGTTTCTTTCTCCTAGGAATTTTGTTATTAATATTTGCAAGCGCGGCATTGGGCAATATTCTACGAGTATTTTTCAATATAGAATCGAGTGGAAGATGCAAGAATGTAACCTGTTCGATTTAATTTTATTTAAAAACTTCCAATCATTTTGCAGACTCACTAAATTTACCCTCTTGTAAACAAGAATAAATATACATTATTTATATAAACTTACTACTAGTAGAAGCTGTTTTATAATAATTCAAGTATGTAGCAAGATTTCTTTAAGGATTCCAATGTTAATCGAGATAGACAGATTTTCGCAATGTTTAAAAGAATTACAAAATTTTCGGCATAATGGTGGCTTTTATTATTGAATTAACCGGCTCGTTTCGCGAGTCATATGAACATAATTGAAAAACGTTAGTCGAGTTCTTGTTTCTACAGGAAATATATTACGTTGAACAAAACGCTAATATGCAAAATTACATTTAGCTTTGTTCTATGTTAATTTATAAGGATTTTTGAAACTTCGTGACATAAAAGTTTTTAAATTTAAACTCACCAGGTCCACTTCAAGCGTTGACTTCTAACCTAGATAAAAAATATAAAATACGAGGTTGTTTTGTAAGAACATATTTTTTTTAAATATTAATACAACTAGATTAATTACGTAATAAGTACTATGGTATATATTAATAGTGTGCTCCTTTAAGTTTACGGACTTTTACCCCATTAAGCATCGCTTTGAACAATGAAGTGGACGGAAAAATCTATTTTAATACTGTGTCATTTTCTTGTTTTTTATACAGTGAAATATGCATTTGTATCTAAAGTCTAAATCTATTAAATTCATAGCCTCTGAACGCTTACCAAACTTAGATTCCCACAAAACTTGAACTATTAAAGAGGCAAACCGTATTATGGTAATACATACATGATGAATTAAGTGCTAAATGGTGTTGTAACGATCCGCAGTTCCAACCAAGGAAATGTTCCTTGGAATATCTTGAAATGAATTGTCTCTGTAACTAGTTAATTCGTATTGCCTTGCGATTCTGTAACTCACTCACATCAGAATGCCAAATTATAAAAGGACTGCTTCACGACAGATTTGAGCACGACCGCTGCTGCTAAAACAGCTGTGTGAGTTCGAAAAGTGAGTTACAGAATCGCAAGGCTGGTGTAGGTATTTTATTGAATGTCAAGAATTTGTATAATTTTTTTATAAGGGCTTTTGGGAGTTACAGAACATCGATGCGGGTTCAAATTGTTATACGACTGCCTTTCAGCCTAACCTATAGAATATATACAAACGTAATTCGACCGACCCGACCTCGGCCGCAACCTGCGAAAGGACTAAACTAAACAAGTATGTTTTGCTTAATTTAGAAATGTTTATCTTTTCTTCTCCTAGCCACTACGGGTTAATGTTTATTTAGTTCGTGCAAAATTTCTACTCAACGTTTTTGGCGATTGCTAAGCTGTTTAGCCTTCGTATGGACCTTACTATTAAAGTTTGTTACATTTTTTCCTATCAATTTGGTCACGTGATAAATTTTACATACGATTTTATTAATAAATTAGTTTATTTAAAGACGAAATCCTATGATAATTTATAATTATCACTCCTATTCATCATATCTAACAATAAATAAATTTTTAGGTCTGGGCCTCAGAATTCTGTAGCTGTTTCATGATCATTTGTTAATCTAATAGGCAAGTATCGGATCAGTCTACTGTGTCTGATGGACGTCGACTTTTTAACGGGTCTAAGGCAAGCCCTTACGATGTTTTCCTTCACCGTTCGAGCGAATGTTATATGCGCACGTAGACAGAACGTCCATTGGTACACAGTCGGGGATTGAAGCTACGATCTCAGGGATGAGAATCGCACTCTGAAGCCGCTAGGTCAACACTGCTCTATTATTCATTATATCTATAAGATTTAAAATCATGTCCGTTTAAACATAATCAAATCATTTTTAATTTAGCAATACACACAGCAAAACGTAGGCATCTCCCATCTTCTCTTAATAGGTTTAAATTTTACACAATTTGTTAAAACCCCTCTTAAACCACATTTAAAAAAATCTAGTTAGTATTTAATTGATGTTCTATAGTCGAGAAGCGTTTATTTTTATATCCCCTGTGTATGTGTTTATTTATGTAATAAAGTACGTCTCATCATATATAATGCATTTTCTACAGTATAAGTTATAATATGTCAATTCTACATTACATGACAATTACGGTAAACATAAATTATACAAAAAAAATAACATAAAGATATTACACTTGCAACTACAAATTTTTGTAGTATAGTAATTATGTAATATTGTAAACATTACAAAAAATACGACAAAATATTGTTCAGCAATTATAAAAGTAATACTAGTTTATAAAACAAGATTGGTTGATATTTAGAAAGCGTATCAACTGTCGTTGATTTTAATCAAAAGCTCCAATTTTTGACTGAACACAATTGAAAGGAAAAACGCTTTTTTACTTCAAAAGCTTTTCAATAGGCAACAAATGGCGCTGATATTTCACTTAAAAATTGGATAACATTTTCA